>NW_015622971.1:203017-460682 GCF_000320785.1 Rhodotorula toruloides NP11 | reverse complement strand
CTCCCCGCCCGCCTCGACATCGGCCGCAGAAGGCATTGACTTCGACTCGCTCCTCTCGCAACTCAGCTCCGCCTCACCCGACTCTTCCAGCTTCTCGCCTCTCTCGTCAGGCTTCTCCCCCGGCGTACCGTCGACCCCGCACGAGTTTACAACGCCTGCCGAGTTCGATGCGCTCCTCACGAGCCTCGGCGAAGAAACGAGCCCGCTCCATCAGCTCGATACGATGGACGGCGACCCCAACTCGCTCGGGATCGGGGCAGCGGTTGGTGCAACCGCGATACCGTATGGCTCGCGCCCGCCGCCCCTGTAGATTGATGCCAGCTGGACCGGCTCTTCCTCAGTACCTTTGTTGTCGTTCTCGGATCTCTTCGTTCTTTCGTTCCTCCGGCCGTAATTAGACATGCTGCAAAGGTAGAAATACATTCTCACACCGGCGCGGAAAGTGTTTGGAACGAACTGCAGAAATCGATGAGGCACCAGAGGGCCGGGAAGCGGGAGAGCAGGCAGAGTCGAGGCAGAGTGTCCATGTCGAGCGTCGTCTACTTCGCATCGAGGTTCTCCTCGTCCCTCTTCTTGAGCTCGAGCTCGGAACCCATCGCTCGGCGCCAGACGTCCTTGACATCGTCGCACATCGTCTCGAAGTGCGAGGTTGCGTCGTAGGAGCGGGTGACGAAGACGTTGTCGTACGAACCGGACGACGCGGGCGAGTAGATGGGCGCGATAGAGATGAACCTGCGAGAAGGGCATCAGAAGGCAGGATCAAGCAGACGTCAGAGCGGCACGGACTTGTCGTAGATGGGGCCGAGGAGCTTGAGACCGGGCTCGAGCTCCGCTTCGGGGTTGCCGGTCTCGACGACGGTAGAGACGATCGCGATGTAGACGTCCTTCGCGCAGACGTTGTGCGTCGAGGAGACTCCCGCAATGTAGATGTCTGGGCGAGACGGCCGTCAGCGGGCTTCGCGAAACCGCTCGAGAGGAAACGCACCGTGCTTGCGGTTGACCTGCTTCTGAGGGAGGATGATCTGAACAGAGTCCGAGTCGTCCGTGTTCGGGATTGGGTGACGGAGGATGCAGATGGCGCGAACGACGTGTCCCTCGAGGAAGACCTTGTCCTCCTTGTCCGCACCGCCCTTGCCCGAGGGGTCCACAAAGTAGCTGGGGTCGCCAATGACCTTGTCGGCCTTGACTGTCTCGCCGCCCGAGGTGACACCGACAAACTTGCCCTTGTCGTCGTACTCGATCTTCTCAACGGGCTTGTCGAGCATGTACGTGCCGCCATAGATGGCCGAGAGACGCGCGAAACCTTGAGGAAGCTCGCCGAGGCCGTAGAGAGGGTAAAGGTAGGGCGACTTGCCGTAGCGAGCCATCGAGGAGGTGTAGAGGATGATGCGGTTGTACGTTTCGCGGGCGGGCTGATTCAGGTAGCTGCGCGAAGTCGTTGTCAGCGAGCGTGTTGCGACGAGTTGCGGCTGGCCAAGCGCACTCATCGTCGAGGTAGAGCGCCATGGCGTGGCCGATGAAGTCCTGCGTGCCCGCCTCGAGGCCGAACTTGTAGTAGACCTCCTTCATCGTGTTCTTGTCGAGGTTCAATCCTGTGGGATGACAAAATTAGCTAGGTCTGCTTGCACCAGCAACGGGAGACGGCAACGCACCCTGGTGCGTGTTAGGTTCGTCCTCCTTGTAGCCCTGGACCCAAAGGAAGAAGTTCCTCGCGCGCCTCTTCTCAAACAATCCCAACAGCGGACTCTTGATCGCCTCCATCTCGGTTGATGGGACTTTGGCGATGCGGTTGTCGCGGAGGACGTACGAGCCGGCGATTTGCTTGAACTCGAGGTACCGCGTCACGTCGGTGTGGACGAGCATCTTGGTCATCTCGCCGTTCGCCATCATGCTGCAACGTCGAGAGTCAGCGAGTTTGCAAGAACGGAGCAAAGGAGCTGACACGCACAACTTGGGAATCAAGTCGACGGCATAGTCGCGGTCACGTCCCAGCTCTGCCGGCGGCTCGGTGCCCCTGAACTTCTTGTAGAGCTGTCTCGGGACCACGAGAATGATGGCGGTACGGAGTCAGCGCTTGTCCAACACCGTCATCATGCCGTCTCGGGTCTCCAACGCACCTGGGTGAGGTTGAGACTCGCCGATTCGGCGCCATAGTAGTCGTTGCTGTGTGTTCAAGATGTCAGCACTCTGCCACTGGTTCCGAGAGACGAGCAGCCCTCTGCACGGCTGATCGTGCAGGACCCCCGTCAACGGCAAGAAGAGCGAGACGCCGGCCAACGCACCGGTCCATGTGAAGCACCTTCTTCCCCTCGACCGACAGCAATCCCGACAAGACACATTCCGTCAAGCCCGTGCCGAGGATGATCTGCGACGAGGTTGTCGGGGGGTGGGTCAGTCGGACTGATGAAGCGAGATTGTGAGCGAGTGAGGGCAAAGGCGTACGACGTCGTAGTGCTCATCCATTGTTGTGGTGTGTAGCTTGTGTTTGAGCGAGAAAGGCGGGTTGAATCGAGCGTTCCTACGAGTGCAGGAGGACGGAGGAGGTGAAGGGAGGTGGGGAGGCGAGCAAGATGGCCACTCTCGCTTGTACGGGACTAGATGCGAGGATGATGCGACGAGCATATGGTTACAACAAGACAGGCGTGCGCGAACCTCCAGAAATCTACTCGGGACCCGCGACTTTGCGCGACTCGACTTCTCCAGTTGAAGGATCCCGCATCTCCTCCCAGCTGACCGCTTCCAGTGCTTCGCCTGTCGAAGTCGAGACGGCGAACAGTACACCAAGCGAGTTCGCGGCGGTGGAGAGAAAGTCTGCGCGGTGAAGGCGGGTTAGAAGGGCAGTCTTGGTTGTGGAAGCGAAGGTACGGACAGGATCGAGAGTCGCCGAGCGAGATCTACGATGCCAACGGTCAGTACGAAGTCAGAAAGAGCAGCTAGATGGCAGGATACTCACGACTTTGGCGCGCACAACGTCCCCAGGCCGGAAGCAAGACCAAATCTGCGTGCAAAGTCGCGACCTCCGTCAACCTCGGCATCCCAAAGGCACCTAGCGCTTCGGCGCGCACCTTGACAGAGTCCTTGGCAGTCTGTCGAACGTCCTGGCTTCGGATGATGCCAGTAAAGTCTGGTCGACAAGGTCGCCCGTCGACGGTTAGGAGGGAGAGAGTCGCTGCTTGTCGGGTGATGCGGGAGACAGTTCCGATGACCTGCGTCGTATCACTCGCTGTCAATGAAGCGGAACTAGCTTGAGAGCAGGGCGGGACGCACGATAGCATTTGGTTCAGGAATCGCCTGCGTCTCCTCCTTCCCCTTGACGCTCAGGACCTGCGAGAACGGGCTCGGTCAGCCCAAGGAGACTCAGCAAGCACCTGTAGCCGTACGCACCCCGCCTTCCCGGCTGACTTCGCCCACCAACGCCGCATAGACCTGTCCTCCTCGGATCCACGTCCCAGGCCCTGCAGCGAGGGTTGCGCCGGTCGTTTGTGTAGAGAGCGGCTGTCCAGGAAGCACTAGAGCAGCCATTGACAGCTTGTCAGGCTTGAGTGAGCGAGTTGGTCAAGGTCAGGTCCTCATCAGCTTGCGGTTGACCCTTGCACACTTCGCCGCACACCTCGCCAAGCACCAAGATGTTCGCCGGTAAGTCCGATCTGGCTCATAGAGACTTTCTAGCGCGGCGCTGACTTCTCCCGCTCGCGTTCCGCGCCTCCCGTCCTCCTGCAGGCCAGGGACCCTCTCCAGCTCAGATGGCGCTCGCCAAGCAACAGGCCCGCCTCTCGATCCGCCAGTTCCTCATCACCATCGGCCTCCTCCGTGCCGGTACGTCCCATCCGCCCAACCATCAAGTCGGGCGCGAGCTGACCCTCGTTCGCTTCGAACAGCACCCTTCGCATGGACATACGTTGCAAGGCTGTGGAAGTAGGCACCTGTTCGTGCGGCTTGAGGACAACTAGAGTGTACATACGCAGCTCACTCGTTGGACGGATGGCGACGAGGGGAGGCTGCTCCGCTCTCGCTTCTCGAGGTTCTCTGGGCGCTGTTCTTCCCGACGCTCGCTCCGCTTCTGCTGATTCACGTCCTGGTCGAGATCGCCTGGTGCACGCTGACGGTGGCACTCGCCTGTTTCTTGCGGGACGAACGCGAATGGAATGCCTGGGTGCGTCCTGAGATTCCCTTTTATTCCCGCCGTCCCTGCTCTACCGTCTCATGCCCGCTGATCTACTGCCCGCCACAGCTTTTGCACAATTCTCACTCGCCGACGTTGCGCAGAACACGTCGTCCCCTTCCCGCAGATTGCCGCCTCTCCTCCGCTGAATGCCTGTCGCAAGACCCCTCCGTCCGAACCCCGTACAACGTTCACTTGCGTGTGACACTCCGCCTCGACGTCACCTTGCCGCGATCCCTTCGCCCTCGCTAGCTCGGTGCGTGAGGCGACAAGGGGTTTCGATCGATGCATCCCGGCGACAGTAAGGGTGGTCAGGAGGCGAGGGTCGATGCCGCACGCCGGGTGACGTGCAGACTCTTGTACGGTACTGTTCCGTCCTCAGAAGACCTGCCCTGTTGGGGCAACTTTTGCTCTGAAGTCGAGGTCGTCTGCCTGCCCCACTTGGTCTTGCTCCTCTCGCTCTGCCCTCGCTGCGAGCCGGGATGAGCCTACAAGCTGCGCAACACCCCGGCAGACGCACACAGCGCACGAGGCGCAGCTCGCACTCGCCTGCGCGCGACGACGACTCACGCCACGCCCCTCACTCTTCGTTGCCGAGCACAACTTTGGCAGCCGCACGCGACTCGGGAGGCGCGATGGCCGGTGCGGTGGATGCGCAGAACAAGGACAGCGGGACTGAAGGTGCGCTTGCTTGCTCTCTCGCTGCCTCTCTCGCGCGACACGAGGCTATCGCGCTTCGGATGGCGGAGAATGCGGGGGATTAGGAGGTGCGGGCATCGAGCAGGGGCTGATCAGGTTGCGTGTGTGCGTGTGCAGCAGCGTACACGTCTCCCTGGACGGGCATCAACTCGCCCTCGTCGTCCGATTTCGAGGCCATTAGCGAGAGCGAGGTTCCCGACCCTCCTTCTCACGCGAGGGGCGGGATCGCACAACGCGGCGCATACGTCCCTTCCAACCTCGCCAGGTCTCTCCCACAACACCGCAGGGTGCGCGAAGACTCGTACGACAGCAGCACAGACCGGACGGGACTTGCTGGGACCGCAGACCACGCGGGCGGACTTGGCGGCTTTCTTGACGAGGAGCAGCACCGGCGCGGGATTGAGGGCGACGACGAGGACAGCAGTGCGTTTGAGGATGTTGAAGAGGGACGAGGGCGGGCGAGGACGAGGCGGGTGCGCGATCCCGAGCTGAAGAAGTCGATGCTCGAGGAGGCGTTGCGCTCGAGGTGCGTTCGTTCCGACCACTCTCACGTTTTCGGTCACTGACAGCATTCCACAGTCTTGCGACGTTGCTTTCGCTGGCGCCCGTGCAGGCGGGTCTTTCGCAGACGCCGTCGATGTCGTACGCCTCGCTCGCCTCGCTCTTCCAGCCGACTGCATCGTCCGCCTCCGCTTCTTCCTCTTCGACAGCCAGCTTCGCACCTCGAAGCGGCAGTCACCGCCCCGCACCCTTCGCATCAGCCCTCTCCGACCCACTCGAGGAAGACGACGAGGAATCTCCCGCTCGTCAAGTCCACGAAGATGTCTTCCTCTCTTCCTCCTCCTCCGCTTCCTCATCTGACGACGCAACCCGTCTCGCGCCGACGAGTTCAACCCGCACTCGCGCGATCCCCATCTCCCGCGCGCGCGACCACTCCCGCTCATATTCCGACTCCCTTCCCCCTTCTTCATCCGACTACTCCCCTTTGCAGCCCTCCCAGCCTCTGGGCGTCCCCACCTCCGACTCTCCACCCGTCTGGAGTCGGCGCCGCGCCGCAGCAGTAGGAGGAGGCCTGCGCCGCCGCGGCCGCGGAAGAGGAGGGAGTACGAGTCCCGGACCTGCGAGTGTCGAGGAGCGTAGGAGGGCGAGGGCGGCTGCGGCTGCGATGGCGGGAGCAGCGGGGGTGAGCGCGTCGTTGGCGCATTTGAGGGAGGGGGAGTCGGCGGAGAGTGAGGGCGGGGCGCTGACGGAGGGTGAGGGGGAGATGGTTGAGCGAGGTGCGAGCCTCCGCCTTCTCCCGTCATTCGTGCGCTGATGGAGTAGATACACAGACGAAGCGTTCCATGACTTGCTCGAGGCGGCGCGCTTCTTCTCCGACCTCTCGCCGCGCGCGTCTCGCGGTACTTCCTACTTCTCCCAGCCCAGCTCGTACGACTCGACGAAGACGACCCTCCCCGCGCGGCCGCCTGCCACGTCGGCGACCTGGTCGTCGAACCCGCTCTTCCAGTCCCTCTCGACCACCACCACCCCGCCCCTCTCGTCCGAGGAAGACGACCCCGCACTCGCGAGCGAATCTGTCCCGACGCTCGAAGGGCTTTCGAGTGAGGGGGACGAACACTCGCCTGCTCCTGCTTCCACAGGCGAGCAAGACGAGAAAGGACGCCCGGTCAAGCGCGAGGGACCTTCGCACGAGCGCAAGGAAGAGTCGCAGCGCGCGCGGGGGTTCTTCCCCTGGTTGAGGAAGCTCGGGAGTACGATCGAGGTCAAGGTTTGGCATCTCGTTGGGATTTGTGGCGTGTTGCTCGGTGCTGGATGGGCTGCAGGGTGAGTCGTTCTACACCCAGAACTGGTAGTCTCCCGCTGACTATGCTCGATGGCCGCGCAGCACCCTCATACACACTCTCGCACCGGCATCCTGGCTCGCCTCGCACCTCACCTTCATCCACACGAACGGCCCGCTCCTGACCGCCGCCTCGTCGCCCGCCATGTCCGCCTCCGCCTCGCTCAACGGCCACGTCTCGCCGTCGCAGGAGAAGATGTCCGCCTTGTTCTTGTAAGACTAGCCGACTCGCTTACGCCGCCGCCTTGCACCTTGCTTCCGCCCTTCTCGTGTCGTCTTTCGCATCCGCCCGCTCGCCGTCTATGTTTGTACCGGTCCCCCGTTCTCGCCCCCTTCGCCTGCCATTAGTTCCCCTGTTTCTTGTCACTACTCTCGCTGCAACCGATGCCTCTTACTCTCCGCTCCGTCGTTGAGAACACTTTCCTCCGCCGCGGTCCGGCGGCTTTGCCTCGTCCTCCGCTTGTCTCCCTCTCGCCGCTCACTCGCTCAACATGGCCACCGCAAACTCGTTGGAAGGAAAGGTCGCTATCGTCACTGTGCGTACATGCTTGTTTGCGGCTCGGACGAGCTCACGTCGCTGACCTTGCGATGGTCGACCCCACACGCGATGGAGAGCAGGGTGGAGCATCCGGTATCGGCTTTGCGACTGTCAAGGTGCGCACACCGCTCACTCTCACGTTCTCTCGAGCCATGCTGACCCGCTCGAGCGCAGACGTTCCTTGCAGCCGGCGCACTGGGCGTGACCATCGTCGACCTAACCTCCGACTCCCTCTCGCGCGCCGTCTCACTCCTTCCCTCATCCTCCCACTCTCGCATCCTCACCTACGCAGGCGACGTCTCCTCCCCCTCCACCGCGTCCGAGTACGTCTCCAAGACGGTTGACCAATGGGGACGAGTGGATGTGAGCGTCCAGTGTGCCGGGATCTCGTTGCCGAGCAAGAATGTGGTCGATATGGACGTTGAGGAGTTTGACAAGACTATCAGTGTCAACCTGAGGGGAGGTGAGTTTCCCCGTATGAAGAGGCGGTCGAGGAAATGGAGCTGACCTTCTTTGCGTTGGTGTGAACAGTCTTCCTCGGCTTGCAGCAGAGCTTGAAGGCGATGCTTGCGTCTCCTTCTGGCGGCAAGGGCTGCTCCGTCGTCCTGGTCAGCTCGCAACTCGCCTTCGACGGTTCGTCCGCTTCTCTCCGCTCCGCCCTCCTTTGCCTCTCTGACAGTCTCCCTTGCAGGCTATCCCGGTTCGGCACCCTACTCGGCCTCGAAGGCGGCTCTGCGAGGACTGATGACCTCTGTCGCGCAAGAAGTCGGCCCGCAAGGAATCCGCGTCAACGCCGTCGCTCCCGGTCGTGCGTCCCTGTTCCCCTTCCCCCTCGCTCCCCGAAGGCCCGCTCAGCCTTCTTTTGCGCAGCTATCGACACCCCCATGCTCGCCGGCTTCCCGAGCGAAGGCCACACGACCAAGGGCAACATCAAGCGCGCGGGCCAGCCGGAGGAAGTCGCGAATGCGATCTTGTACCTCTCGAGCGAGATGGGGAGCTATTGCAGCGGGACGACGCTCAAGTGTGATGGAGGGTGGAGTAAGTGGTGCTAGGAGGCATAGAAGGTTTGTAGTGGAGACGAGGGTTTGAGGACCAGCCGGACGAGGCGGACAAACACGACTCTCAAGGCTCGCTGGGCTGCTCCCGCTCTTTCGGCTAGCCCCGCCCGTCGCGCTGAGCCTTCACGGAGGAGCTTACACGGCTGGACACCTCACCACGACGCCTTCTGCTGATCCTGCTGTCGACTTCGCTCGCCTGCGAAGGTTAACTCCCTCAGAACTCGCTGCGCGTCTCTCACGCGTGCTAGACACTCAGGCGCTCCTTGCTAGGCTCAGTACGCTCGCAAAGACGAATGTCAACGCCTCGACGCGTCGTCGTTGTTTTGACATCCGGGTCGACCTCCTCTCGCGCGTTGACAACCTCGCCTCTCACGCGCCCTTCGTCTCTTTCCCTCCTTCCCATCACTCGCTCACTCTCAACTCACTCGCACGCACTCAGTGAGTAGCTGGCAACGCGCCATTCACACTCTACTGCACCCTCTCGCTTGTCCCGCTGTCCTCGCACGCCTTGCACGCTTCACACGCTCGTCGACGCTGACCATCCCCAACCTCGTCTCGCACAGACTCGCACCACTCGCACAATATGGGCAAGAACGGTATGCCTCGCCTCGTCGTCTCGCACGCGCGCACAAGCTGACACTCGCTTGTCCTCCCTCACGCAGTCGCCGTCAAGCTTCCCGCCGCGTTCGTCACTGATGGGTGGGTACGAGGTCCGTGCGACGCGCTGATCGTACTTTCCCTCGCTCGAACAGCAACGACCCCGTCTGGCGCAAATACTACTCGGTGCGCTCTCTCTCTCTCTTCCTCCCTGCCTGTCTCTCTCTCGCCTCGCTGACCGCGTTCTCGATCGGCTCGCACGCAAACAGGAAGAGAACGAGAAGCTTAAGAAGACTCACCCGGGCTCGACGGGCGCGTACCGTCGCCGCATGATCCAAAGCGCCTGGCGCGCGCGTCCTTTCCCTCCCCTCATCCTCCTTGGCTCGAGCTGACCCCGCCCGCCATGACGCGCAGAAGGAACACGCACCGGCCGAGGACGAGCCCGTCTCGTCGAAGAATAAGTCGGCGCAGGGGAAGAAGGGTGGGAGGAAGTCGGTCTCGGACGAGTCGTCGGGATCGGACTGAGCGCATTTCTAGGTCCTCGTCGTGTGTTCGTTCCTGTTTGTAGTATCATCCGCTTCGCTTGTAGTCGTCTGTCCCTGTCGCTTGTCAATACACCCTCGCACCCCTACTCCTGCTTCGCCGGCGAGAGCGGGTGCGAGAACAGCGGAAGGCTTGCGTGTCACTCACGAGAGCCTCGAGGCAGGCGAAGAAGCGAGTTGCATGCGCGAGAGTCGGGCGAAGAGTCGAAGAGAGGAAGGGAAGGGCATGAGGTACAGGAAGGGGAGGTATCGAAGCGGGTTATGGGCTATACACTGCGAGGGCAACACTGTCAACAAATACGCGAGAGACAAGCTGGAGCGTGAGCTACGCACCTTTTCAGGGCTGAGAGGCGAAAGCGAGGCGAGTAAAGCAAGACTTGACGAACCGCTCAACCGTCCGTCGCATCTCGTTACTCTTCTTTCTACGCGCTCGCCCCCGTGACATCATCAGCAGCCAACTCACGAGACAGAGCCTCGTACCAAGGAGGAGGTGGGCGAACGCACGTAAGCTGCCCAGCGGGCGGACACTTCTTCGCGGCGCTGGGTGCCCGTCCAGTCTGGAAATTCTTCCTTGAGCTCTGCGGTGACGCGCTGTAGGCGTGGATCGTGGAGCAGGGAGCGTGGGAGGGGCCGTGCGATGGGAGGGAGAAGGGAAGGTCGAGAGGAAAGGCGAGCGGGTCAGCGGGATCCTCGGCGAGCACGCGTAGGACGGCTTCGATGACGCACCGAGACGAACTGTGAGCGTACGAAGCGAGACATCCATCCTGTCAGCGCTCGAAAGCAGTCGCGAGCAAGGAGAACAAGTCACGCGCTCACCTGCTGGTACGTCTCCTTCCCGCCTGACTTGCCACCTCTCGACTTCTTGCCGTTCGACGAGGGAGACGACGAGCTCTTCCACTTGGTCGAGCTGGGCGTGGACTCTGTCGCAAGCGAGCGGAGGGGGAAGACGTCAGCTCACGATCTGCGAGGGTGTGGCGAGTGCCGAGGCGGGTTCAGCGAGAGGTCGAGGAGGAAGGAGACGTACTCTTCTTGCCGCCGGTCGTGCGAGCCATGTTGGGGATGCAGGCGAAGGAGGAGAGAGGGTCGAAGCGGTGCGAGGGGGATGTGCGCGTGCGGCTGGATCTCGAGAGCGTTCAGCGGTGAGCTCGGGCTGGTTTGTGAGACGCTCTGAGCGTGTTCGTGCAGCGAGAGTGAAAGGTAGGAGCGAGAGAGAGGCAGAGCGAGTGTCATGGGTCGAAAGGAGACATCGAGGGACATCAGTTCTAGGGCCAGCGGGTTCGGCCAAGGAGACCGGACCGTTGAGATCGCGGCTCTGCATACAAAGGGGAAGTCCAAGGTCCGAGCGAGCAAGCCAGGAGGCATCGTCCGAGGCAAGTCCCTCGAGGAAGAGGAGGAGGAGGACCGCGGCAACAGCTTGGGAAGCGATGGGACCTGGACGGCACGCTTGAACAGCTTCTCTTCTGTAGCACAGCCTTGCCAGCGAGCGCAAGTCCGCGGACAGCGTGTCAAGCGGTGGTCAGACCCGCTTCGCCAGTTCGAGCGAAGGTCGACCCTCGCCAAACACCCTCACACACCGCCATGCTGCGCTCCTCCAGCTCTGCACTGCTCAACACGCTCCAGCGAACACACGCCGCGCCGCGCGCAGCCCGCTCGTACGCCGCCCAGACGTCGACGAGCGCCAAAAAGGCCAAGGGAGGACGGCCCATCGACACGATGGCGGGAGACCCGCGAACGCAGTCCATCAAGACGGTGCGTTGCAGTGCATTCTTTCTAGCCGGCCAGCGAGGCGCCAGGCGGGGTGGACGAGCTGACCTCGACTTTCATCTCTCTTCATCGCCTCCTCTCGACAAACTCGCTGTCCTCGCCCTGTACAGGTGCTGTTGGAGTCGGACCCGTCAGAGGAGGAACGGTTGGAGGCGCTCCTCAAGGTCATCCCCTCGCCTGAAGCTCACGAGACGATCGAGCGCGCCTGGCAACTTCACCTCCGGCACAAGCGAGAAGCGCACCAGGCCGAAATACATCGCAAGTACGCCTCAATGCGCGCCGCGATGGACCTCCTCGAGGAGACGGACAAGGAGCTTTTCAGGAAGGCGTGCGGCAAGGCGTTCACGACCTTGGAGCAGGCGGACGCGACGAATGCACGGTTGAACGGGCTGGTCCCGAGGGAATGGAAGGTTCCGACTGACTTGCCGGCGGGCAAGATGTGGAATGCGGAGTGGAAGGCGCCGAAGGTCAGGAAGCCGGAGATGGCGGCAGCGGCGGAGCAGCGACCAGCAGCATGAGTGAGGTGGAATGGATGCGTGTGCTCCCTGAGACCTCATCGGGCTCTGCGAGAGGGCAGAGATGATTATGCAGGTATAGAGAGGACGCTGCGAAGCGAGTCGTGGGTTCTACAGTGACTTCCGGGTGGGAGAGAGGGCAACAGGACGAGGCGAAAGGGTAGGACAAAGCTAGAAGTAGGCCGAGTATGACAGCGTCGTCGAGACCGAGTTGAGCGTCTTGGAGTAGTCTTGCATGCGAAAGAGGTTGATGTGCCCGACGTGCTCGGTTGACGATCCGGGTCGCAAGCCGTCGCTCGAGGCGCAGCCGAGCATCATGTGGTGCGGGTGGAAGGCGAGGAACGTCATCGACGAGCCCTTCGACGATGTCAGTCCGCCGGCTGGGAGGGACAGGGTCAGCGCAGCAAGGGACGAGGACGAGCGACGCGGACGTACAAGTATTGCGGAACTTGCTGAACGGCTCGGACAAGTCGTCCATGTTCCACAGCTTGACGACGTTGTAGGCAGAGGAGCTGCATGACGAGAAGTCAGCAAAGTGCAGGACGCGATCGGAAAGGCGAGACGCACGTCGCAAAGATCGGAGCATGCTCGTGCACCGTCATCTGCGTGAGATTGCCCTGATGCGCTTGGAGCGAGGCGATAGGCTCGGTCAGGCGGATGTCCCACAGACAGACTTGACCGCCGAGACTGCAAGAGCGAGGTTAGCGAGGGGATGATGCGGGGAAAGGAAGCGCAACGCACTCTGCGGTGGCCAGCTCGCGGTTCCCGCCTCGCTGCATGTGCACGTTCTGCAGCCACGCATTGTGGAAACCGGTGTACCGTCTCACCATGTTGTCACGCGGCGGAAGCCTGCGATCGTAGACGCGCAAGGCGCCGTCGCCGAATCCTGCGACGACAATGTTGCCGGCGACCTGGTCGCACGTCATCGAGGTGAGGCACGAGTTGGCTCGAGTCGGGAGGTCCTGCGCACGTCAGAGCGTCAGAGAGGGCGAGCGCAGACCAGGTAAGCAGGACGCACCTGGACGACCGTCTCCCTCGTCGCGTCCCACACCCGAATGTACTTGACGTTCCCGCCCATCAAGAGCTGTCCCCGCCCTTGCTGCCACTCGACGACGAGCCCGGCATCCTGCTCGCTTGAACTTCGAGGCAGCTCCTCAGCGATTCCTTGGAACGCCGAGATGAGCTTGACCTGGTCAGGCGACTCGTACGAGCGGAACAGTCGGATGTCGCCGTCGGCTGCGTGACGACGTCGTCAGTACCATTCGATTGCGCGAGGAAGGAGATTGCACGCACCAGAAGCCGTCAGGAGCAGCGCGACGTCGTCCTCGTTGACGAGCCGGAGCGTTGTGATCGGTACATTCTGCGGCGTGCCGTTGGCAAAGTAGTTGACGCGGTAGTTCTTCTCCCAGTCGAACACCGTGATGTTGCCCTTGTCGTCGGACGAGATGAGGTGCGGCTCGAACTGGTGGAACATGATGCGGGTCGGGACTGCATCGCCGGCGATGTAGCCGATTTGCTCGTCCCAGCGTGTTCGGCCTGCACGAGGAGTTGTCAGAGCGGGAGCACAGACGAGGCAAAGGAAGCAGGACGCACAGGCTGGCCCCTTCATCGGCTGAGTCTTGATGATGACCGCCTCGTTCCGCTGCCGCCGCCATACCCGCTCGTTGTGCAGGACACTGCCCGGCTCGTCCGCCTCTGTCGCACGCATCTGAGGCTCCTTATAGTACTCGAGGGCGAAATCGAAGAAGGTACCCTTGAGCGGGAAGACCTGGTCGGGGCTTTCCTCCGCCGCCGTCGCGACATTCGGCGCCTGTCTCCGCTTCTTCAGACGCTCTTCATCCTGCTGAATGAGCTGCGCAATGATTGAATCGACCTGTGACGAGTCGGGCTGCGAAGACGGCCGCGACTTGATCGCGGGCTTGCCGACTCTTGCCTGGAGGTGGCGGAGCGAGTCGGTCGAGGCGGAAGAGCTGATGCTGGAGGCGCCGCTGGCGGGCGTTGAGGGAATGCTTGGCTTGCCGTTGAGGCGGAGGGCGGAAGGGGGGTGGCCCGGAGGTGGTGTCGGCGCGGCAGAGTGGGCTGGTGTTGGGCCACCCTCAAGAGCGAGGTGCGCCAAGCTCTTCAGGGCTGTGGCAGATCGCTTGATAGTGCCGCCGAGGCCCGTGGTTGTCGGTGTCGAGTGACCGTTCGTCTTTGGAAGCGGGTCTCGCGCGTAGATTTGCTCGCGCTGGATCGATGCGGGCGCTGGTGGAGGTGGTACACGCGGCTTCGAAACGTCGGGAGAGACGGAGTTCAGGAGAGCCCGTGCAGGGGGACCGAGAGCGGAGGAGAAGAGGATGTCGAAGATGTAGTCCATGACCTGCTGAGCGAGTTCGGCGATCTCGAGTTGCGGGTCGGCGGTGAGCTGCGTGAGCGTCTGGTACATGCACGAGAACATGGTCGCCTGGAAGGCCGGGTTCGACGGCCCCTCGTTGCTTTCCGCCGCCGCCGTCAGGCTCGCCGCGATCGACGCCGTCCGCTCCTCGATCCCGCTGCTCGGCGCGTCGCCCGCACTCGCGCGGCTGACTCGGTCGGCAATCGCTCGGTACGCAGCGACGACGAATTGTCCCTGGTGCTCGTTCACGATGGACGAGAGGAGGACGACGAGCTCGCGTCGAACGGGCGGCGAACCGTCGGACGACGACTTGAGTGTCGCCATCGCGACGCCGAGCTCCACGTCCGTCTGCTCGCCTGCCGACAAGCCAGACGCGGGTCCGCTGCAGACGATGGAGCGGCCGAACTTCTTCGCCGGGTTGCTTGAGCCCGTGGCGCCGAGCAGTGTCCCGAGAGCGTACACGACGGCGGCGCGCACCTCGGGCACCGGATCGGTGTGTAGGAGGTTGCAGAAGACCTCGTGCACGCGCGATTTGACACCCATTCCCTTGGCCTCCTCGAAGTCGTCCCACATCATTGCGATGCAAAGGATCGCCCACTGCCGCAAGAGAGGGTCCTCATCGCGGAGGTGGACGAGGCACGACTCGAAGACGTTGACGCGCAAGCAAGCGACCTGGCCGACCTTGAAGTCGCGGCAGCAGACGGCGAGGATGAAGGCGCACATGGCGCGGTGCTCCGAGACGTTCGGGAGGTGGAGCTGCTGGGTCGAGGACGGGTGCAGGACGGAAACGAAGTAGGTGAAGGGCGCCTGGTCGACGGATCGGGCTGCAGGGTACGCCTGCTTCAGGAGATC
This sequence comes from Rhodotorula toruloides NP11, assembly GCF_000320785.1. NCBI lineage: Eukaryota > Fungi > Basidiomycota > Microbotryomycetes > Sporidiobolales > Sporidiobolaceae > Rhodotorula > Rhodotorula toruloides. The sequence continues at coordinate 445,741 of NW_015622971.1, read as the reverse complement.
TTCCTTGCACCCCTCGTAAACGGCGAGGATGCGCGCCCAGATGTAGATGAGGACGGGCTTGAGCTCGACGGCCGGCGCTTGCAAGAGTCGGAGGACGTAGGCGAAGATACCGATCGAGAGCGCGACGTTGACGGCCCAGGGTCCGAGGTCGAGGAATTTGCAGAGGAGGATGAGCGCCTTCAGCCGGTGCGCCTGCGAGAGAAGGACTTGGAGGACGACGGGAAGCTGTTCGGGGTGCCGTCGTTTCGCCACAGTCCCTTGCTCGAGCCAGATTTCGAACGCGGTGAGCTGTTCAGCGAAGAAGGTGGAGTGGAAGTATGGGGATGGCGGTTGAGGCGGGAGTGGTGGAGGCGGCTGGTCGGGCAAGGTGGGCGGCTGAGGCGGCAGCGAGTCAAGCCATCGCTGCTCGTGCTCGAGGAGGGTGGGGACCTGGGCGAGACACATGTCGACGGCGAGATCCCAGCTGTCCCAGAGCGGGTGATTGTGCGTGTGCGGGAGGGCGGGGACGGAGATGGGCGTGCACTCGTAGAAGCGCATGATGCGCTCGGCGAGGAGGAAGCCGCGGAACAGGGCGGCAACGACAAGGTCGTGGCGGAAGAGTTTCTGGAAAAGATCGCGGGGCAGGGTGTTCCACGCAATGGTGTCGGTGACGGCGGTGAAGATCCACATGAGCTCGCCGAGCGGTGTCCGTCGGTCGTTGAGCTTGCCGGGAATCTTGAGGAGCATGTCGAGATCGAGATTGGTCTTGAGCGGATTTCGGAGGAGGAAGAAGCGGAGGGCGATCTCGATGGGCGAGGTAAGACAGCAGGTGAAGAGATCGGCAGGGAGGTCGGGGTTCATGGGCAAGGTCTCGTGCGAGAGGCATGCCGCAAGCTGGATCGTGTCGCGGAAGGGGACGTTTGGGATTTGCGGGCCCGCATTGACGGGCTGGCCGTCTGGTCCCACGCCTTGAGCCGCTGCCGCCGCCGCTTCTCGCGCGAGGTCCGCATCCCGCTTCGTACTGAACTCCTGCACCTTCGAGACGATGTTCCCTGCCGCCGAGCAATCCCAGACGTAGATCGCCGGACTGCCAATCCACCCGATGATCTCGGCGAGCGAGACCGGGATGTACTGCGTGTACTGCCGGTTGAACATCCAGATCTCGCCGGACGGTGTCGGTTTCGGCACGCCATGGCCGTTGTAGTAAAACAGCGTCCGCTCGTTCTTTGCCGTCTTGCGCGCGCCCGTGCAGAACTTCTTGGCGTCTTCGATAGGCGGGTCTAGATACTGCTTGTAGCGAGTCTTTGGCGTCGCGGCGAGGTTCTCGAACTGCTGCTGGAGGTTTTTGCCGATGCGCTCCATTGCCTTGTCCTTGGCGATAGCGAAGGGGTCGACCCAACACTCGAGCTTGGCGCAGGGGTCCGTCTTGATGATATCGGGAGGGTCGTAACCGATGCGGAGACAGACGACGAGGACGGCAGAAGCCGTGCGGATGCGGTCGCGGTTTCGCCAGTCGATCTTTTGGTCGGCAGGGTCGGAAGAGGGAGGTTTAGGGAGGCCGACTCGCTCGTGTCGAGTGTCGGTCCAGTATAAGAAGTAGTTCTTTTCGAGTGCCTGCAGAAAGCGTTGTGAGCACGAAGAAGCGGGCGGAGGAGAGCAAAGCGAGGCAGACCTGGAGGTACTCTTCCGACGAGTACGCCTCGGCAAACCCGTGCCGCATGTTCTGCGCGCGGAGGTCATCGTCAGCATGAGTGTTCGAGTGTAACGAGCCACGAAGACGCACCGAATCGATGTCGACCGCCTCATCCCAATCGCCGAATCCTTGACCGTATCCCAAGTTGCTCAGCGCCGAAGCCTGCTCTTCCTCCTCGTCGTACTCGTCCGACTCGGACACATCAGAGTACTCTGCCGCAGCTTCGGGAACCTGCTGTTCCGGCAAGCGCGGCATGGTGTCCTGTTCGCGGGAGAAGCGGGGAGATGCAAGGTCAGGGACACCGCGGCGCCAGTGCGGTACGGGAGCAATCGTCTGCACGCCGCATCAGGGCGAGAGGAGAGCTGCACTGACCCTTCTGCCCGGATCTGCCAGCGTCCTCCTCGTTTACCGCCGTCGTGTGTGAGTGCGGGGGACGGGAGAAGAGAACAGCCCTAGCGGCGTAAGATGTGAAGGCGGCGCAGTGATAGGCTCCCCAGCGTTCAGTCAACCACAGCTAGACGCCGCTCAAGCGAGAGCAGGGTGACGGTCGACTCCAACCTCCTCGTCCTCATCTGTTTCCCGCCTTCGTCACCCGCAGATCCTATCGACCGGCTAGCGGAAGCTGACAGAGGCTCTACATCTGCTCGTTGAACCGTGCTACTCGACTCATGTCGTCTCTCGCCGCTCAAGCCGTAGCCTCGCGCCCTCCGGCCGTACGCACCGGGACCAGCGGTGCGGGCGCTACGGAGCAAGGGGCGAAGCTGACGCCGCGGGAGGCGTTTGAGGCGTCGAAGGCCAAGGAGGCAACGAAGGGTGCGCTCCGTCCCGGTCGATTTGCGCTGAGGATTCGCTCACCCCACTTCGTTCCCTCCTTTGGCGTCGTCTAGTCGTCGTGCGGTTCAAGGCGACGGGAAACGCCCCGATCATGAAGCAGAATCTCTACAAGATCACGGCGAGCAACCAATTCAGGGCCGTCATCGCGTTCTTGCGGAAAGAGTTGGCTTGGAAACCGAGTGACCCCCTTGTACGCCCTCGCTGGCCATCACTCAGGCTTGCGGATGCGCTGACATCGATAGAACCAGTTCCTTTACATCAACTCTTCCTTCGCGCCTGCACCAGACGACACGGTAGCCGATCTCTACAAGGTGAATCTCCTCTTCGCTTTGCCTTCACCCAAGCCTTGACCGGTATCAGCTCACCTTTTACTCGCACGCAGTGCTTCGGCACGGAGAACCACCTCATCGTCAACTACAGCTCCACGCAAGCTTGGGGATAGGGCCGACAAGCACTGCCAGCATTTCCTCGCAACCCGATACCCTCCTCTCTTTATACCCCGTCTGTCTGCAATATACTCGTTTCCGCCCCTCACGCACTTCCTGGGCAAGCTCGGCGGAGCGTCACAGCAACGCGATGCGGCCCGCAACACTGCTTGCTTGCTCTGCCAGTAGACATTCTTGCTTCGCTCGGCGCCGGATCTGTCCCTTCTCGCCGACTCTCGTTTTAAGCGCGGCCGAGTATGCGAGAATAAAGTATGCTACAGAGACAGCGCGTGGCTGACGATTAAGGGCCAGAGCTACTCAGAAGCACGGAGGTGGTGATGGAAGGGAGGTAAGGTTGAGCTACAACGAGCGACACGGGTCGGCTGTGAGGCTGCTACATGCGGGAAGAGGAGAGGGATACAGGTTTGTATGCGAGGAGAGAAGAGGGGAGACCAGACCAGACCAGACCAATGCAAGAACGCTGCGTAATGTTACCGACGCCTTCGACGACCCGACCTCGACGCCGCTCCGAAGTAGACTCGGGCTCTTTTTCGAAAGAATACCGAGCGACTATCGGAGCCGAGCGTGTTGCTCGAGGACCGCAAAGGGGTTGACCAGGTTTGGCCGAGGAGTCGCCTTGCTCGCGCCAATTTGGGCGGATCCATCGCGCTCAGCCAGGAGGACATCGCCGTCCTGGATGATCGAGCGCTTGTGCCAGTTGGGCGCGAGGAACCACTGAGGCAAAGGAAGAGCAAGGATCAGCATGCCGCTGGTCGAAAAGAAAGGTGGAGCTGGACGCACAGTCAACTTGGTGGCCTTCGCAGGTTGGGACGTCGTGGTGGTCGTCGACTGGGCAAAGGCAACCGGGTAGCGGTTCTTGAAGATGACGCGACCCTGCTTGGTCGTGGTGCTGACGGGAAAGTGCATGTCAGCGCAAGCTTCGGCTGGCTGTGGGTGAAGGATATCGAGGACTCACGTCGTAGTCTTTCTGGTCGTGGTGGTCTTCGTGGACGACGTGGCCGGCTTGCTCGTGGTGGTCGAGGCTTGCGTCGTTCTGAGGAGCGAACGGGAAGGTTAGTTCAGCCCCTCCGGCGACAGGGACTGCGGAATGCTACTCACGTCGTGGCAGACGAGCTCGTCGAAAGAACAGTCGACGAAGCGGTCGAGGAGAGCGTCGACGAGACGGCCGAGGCCGAGGCGTTCGCCGAAGCCGTCGCGTTAAGGGTCGAGTTGAAGACGGCGCCGGCGCCCGAGAGGATCATGCCGGTCGCAGGCTGCGCACCGATGCCGGTGCCGAGGATCGCGTCCGGGTCGTTGCAGATGTCGAAGACGAGGGGGAAATCCTGGAAGTTGTCCTGGAGCATCGTTCCGGGCGTCGTCTGGTGGTCGTAGACGAACGCGCGGGGCGAGGGAGGCGGGACGGACGGGACACACCAGCCAGAGACGGAGCCGCCGAACTGCGCGGCCGAGGCGTCGTTGCCGTAAAGGGTGGCGTTGTTGTGGCCGGCAACCGAGATCGCGTAGCCGAAGTAGCCAGTGCCCGACGACTTGAGGACGTTGTTGCGGAACGTGCCGAACGAGGTGCGCGCCGCCGTGCGGTTGTCCGAACCCCAGGTCATCGAACCGAGGGCGATGCCGGTCTTGAGCATGGCGCCTTGGGTGTTAATGACGTTGTTCTCGACGACGGTGCCGTCGTACGACCCCGACCAGGGAGCCCAGTCGACGGCGTTGATACCGCCGAGGGCCTGACGGTTGACGATGTTGATCGTGTTGCCCGAGATGGACGAGCCGGGAGCACCGAAGATGACGATGTCTGGCGAGAGGTGTGGTCAGCAACGCAGTAATTTCTGAGGAAGACTTGCGAGTGAACTCACTGCCGTCGGTAGCGTCGGTGATCACGTTGCCCGAGACGGTCGAGCCGGCGCAAGCGAGCGAGATTCCGTCGGCCCACTGACCAGGCGGGATGACGGTGTCGCGCTTGAACTGAGCGCCGTTGTTGGGCGGGTTGCCCGAAGGTCCGACTTGGTTGTTGACGATCTTCATTCCGCGGCACGAGAGGTTGTCGCCCTCTGCACCAGTAGACGAGGTCAGCGACTGTGACGCAACGGGAGGGAAGAGGAGAGCAACGCACCAATGCCGTGAAGCGCAGACCAGCCGCGAGGCTCCCAGATGTGGCAGTTCTGGACGGTCTGTCCAGAGTTGGTGCCGCCCATCTCGAGGAGCGCGATACCCGAGTTGTAGCCCATTGTGTCGCGCGCGCCGTAGACCTGGATGTTCTGGACCGAGACGTTGTCGCAGCCGGCGCACTGGGACCAGATGGCGCACGACTGGTTCTGGCCAGCGACGGTGACGGTCGCGCGGGCGCTGTCGGTGGGGTTGCCTGCAATGTGAGAGCTCGTCAGCATCGTCGGCGAGGCCAAGGACGACGTGTGAACGCACCCTGGGTGGTCAAGACCTGGTTCGCAGCCGAGAAGAAGATGGCGTTCTGCAGCTGGATGTTGGCGCCAGGGCAGAGCTCGACGACGGTGCCAGCACCGCCGTAGTAAAAGAGGGACGAGATGACCGTGTCGTTGGCGGTCGAGTCGAGGCAGGTCGTGGTCGCCTGGCGACGGACGAGGGTGTCGCCACCCATGTCGTCGCGCTTCTGGAAGTCGACGTCGACGACGTCGTCGAGCGCACGGCGAGCCTTGACAGCGGCGGAAGCCTTTGCAGCTGCAGCCATCTGGCTAATCATGTTGGCGATCGCCTTGTCCTCGAGGTACTTGGGCGGAGGGAGCTGGGCAGCCGGGGTCGAGGCCGCGCGCTTGTACTCCTGGACCGGGGAGGGGCGAGGGAGAGCCGCCGCGAAGGGCGAGAGGGCGAGGACCGCAACAGAGACGACGGAGGCGAGAGAAGGCATGGTCGAGAGGAAGTGAGGATGGGAAAAGCTCGAGGAGAGGGGAGGCTAGGGCGATGGGATCGAGGCGAAGAGAATGCTTGAAGGACGACTGCCAGCAGTCGTGTATGCGAAGAAGGAAGAGACGGAGAACTCGGACGAGCGCTGCTCTGGTCGAGGGGTGAGGAACGAGAGAGAGAGAGAGAGCGAGAGGCAAGCAGGACGGAGGGACGTCGGTGGATTGTCCGGGCGACAAAGACGCCAGGAGAAAGCCAGGTACACGATCAATTCGCCCGCCGCATCTGCAGAGCGATGCTTCCGCAACTGCTGCGTCGACCCTGACGGAAGGCCCTCCTCGCGCCGAACGAGGATTGACGACGCTTTGAATAATGCTGATTGCGCGTCTCGATCGTAAATTGACTCTTGCCAGGGAAGGCCGCACTTCAAGAGCAGTCCCAAGAGCGGCCTGATGGTGAGAGGGACGGCGCCGGATGCGGAAGTCGGGAAGCGAGGTCGTCCTCAAAGGCGCTCGACAAAGGCAGATCCGCCCGGCCTGCAGTACCGGTGCCCTCCGCAGCGTGGCCTGCATCCTCGTAGAAAGCGGGATAGCGCAGAACTGTGTCCAGCCGCGGGAGAAACGAGACCGAGGAGGAAGTGCTGCTCAGCGACGCTCGTGCGCGACGGGAGCCAGCGCTGCCCTTCTCTGCGTATTCTGTTGACCCGCGCATGGCGATCCCACTGCTCCAGCCGCCAGCGAGCGTTGGCTGGGATAGCTGTCGAGGGGCAACTTGCGATGAGGCCGATGAGGACGGGCTGGCTGTCGACTGCTTGCTGCTGCTCTGCTGAGCAGGCTGAGAAGACGCCGGCGCTGCTGTACTAGCTGCTGTCATTACGTCTAGCGCCAACCATACCACCCGCACAGTCTCTTCGAGCCAGCTCGCTTCTCATCAGTTCAACGACGACTCGCTCCTCGCCCCGACGCCATGTCGACATCTGGAAGCAGGTTCGAGGAGCTGGACGAAGGCGACACGGTCTCTCGCGGCCCTGCGCAGACCGAAGGAACGGCGCAAGCCGAGGAATCTGCAGTCTCCTGGTCCGTGAGTGGACTACCCTCCGTGTTCTCGAGCGCTCGCAGCCTGAAGGGCCGGCTCATCGGTGGATGCGGTCCTCTGGCTGTTACTCGTGGGTCTCCGAGGTCCTCACAGCCACCGGGACACGAACAGGCCAGACGGAGCTCCGAAATTCTGGACCTCGCAACTAATCTCCTGTCTCTGTGCCTTCTCCTGCCCAGATACGCGATCTGCTTGAACGGGCGACGTCTCTGAAGGCCAAGGGAAACACCGAGTTTGGCCAGGGTCGCTGGCAGCCCGCGCTCGAGACGTATCGAGAGGCCATAGCGGAACTGCCGCCTGCTCCGCCTAAGCCTGCTTCGCCAAGCCTGAAGGGCAAGGAGAAGGCTATCGAAGACGATGGTCAGACAGAGCAGAAAGAGGAGGAGACTGCCGGGACTGCCGGCGAGCAGGACGAGGTGAGGGAATTGAGGGCGATGTTGTCTGCGAACGTAGCCGCTTGTCTGCTGAAACTTGTGCGTTCGCGCTCTCGCACTGAGCCTGAGGACGGATGGCTCAACCTCTCGTGACTGACAGGAGCGCTACAAAGAAGCTGTGACGGCCTGCGATTCTGGTACGCCCGCAGGCTTTATTCGTTCCGCATTGCGGCGTCGGCCTGATCATTCGCGCGCTCGACAGCACTCGAGGAAAAGCCTGACTATGCGAAGGCGCTGCATCGTCGTGCGCTGGCCAACGAAGCGATTGGCAGCTGGTCGAGTCTTGAGGCCTCTCTCGCCGGTGCGTTCCCAGGCGCGTCCCGCTTCCGCGACGGCTGGACCGTCGCGCTGCGTGATTACTGACACTCTCCGTCACTGCGTCCGTCACATGGGCGCAGACTTCAACAAGCTGGCAACACTTCCCGATGTTTCTCCCCTTCTTGCCGACCAATCCAAGGCAGCTCAACGTCGTCTTCCGGAGAAGATCAGAGCGGAGCAGGATAAGGAGAAGGACGAGGTCATCGGCAAGCTGAAGGATCTCGGCAACACGCTTCTCGGTCCGTTGAGACCCGCCGAACTTCCGCCATTACTCCCAACATCTCGCTGATCTCGTATCTACGCTCGCAGGCAAGTTCGGGTTGTCGACGGACAACTTCAAGTTCGTGGAGCAGCCTGGCGGAGGACACAGCATCTCTTTCCAGCGGTAGTCACCTTTCTTCACGCTCTCACGCCTCCTACGCTGCATCGCAAGCATCTTCCCGCCTCGCTACTTTTCAGACTCTCCTCAAAGAGAGTATTCTGCGAAAGTAAACCTTGCTGGAGAGCCTTTGCCTCACCTCCCTCATCCTCATCGCTCTTCCTCCTCCGTCATCGCTTGTCTGCTCCTCACTCGGATTGCCTCCCCGCCGACATGCCGCCCAAGCGGTATATCGAGACCACGACAAGCGGCAAGCGCCCCTCGCGCCCTTCGAAGCGCTATCGCCGCGCACTCGACATTGGCGCTCCGTCCGACGCCGACAACTCGCCTCGCATTGTCCAGGCCCAGGCGCTGGCTGAGCGGGCTGGAGGAGGGGCATCGTACCTAGCCACGAGGCCGGAGAAGCGCGGCGTGCGTTCGTTGAGGGAGACTGCCTTGCAGGTCGCGGCGGAGGGACTGTATCAAACGGTGCGGCTGCCGTCGAAGGAGGCGGGCGAGAACAGGGCGGGAACGACGTCGAACGTGGGATGGAACCCAGATCGAGATCCTGCGCATGCGGAGGAGAACAGACAGCTACGGCACTTCATCGAGACCCTCCCCGTCGATGTTGCGAACCGACTCCTTCGACTCGTCCTCGACCACGCATCCGAATCGAGCTTCGACGGTCCGTCAGACCCAGGCGTCGCGGTCCTTTCACTCGCGACACTTTTCTTCCATCCGGCGACAACCCGAGTCTCGCTCGCGGGTCTTGCAGCTCCGGTCGTCCTCGTCGCGCGTCTACCACAATGCACCTCGCTCACCGACCTCGACTTGAGCGGCCACATAGCGCTACGAGACGCGCCTCTCGCCAAAGTTCTCGCTCAGCTTCCCAAACTCGAACGAATCAACTTGAAGGGCTGCACGAAAGTCGGCGACGCTTCGATGATCGCCTTGTCGAAGGCGACGGAGGACAGGCTCAAGGTCGTCAACCTGAGCTTGACTGCCGTGACGGTGAAGGGTCTGACCTCCCTGCTCGCGCGATGCCGAAGCCTCGAGGTTCTCAAGCTGGCGAATGTTGCTGGACTGGTGCGTTCTCCTCTTCCTTTCCTGTGCTCCGTTCCGCCACTGACAGTCTTTTAACGCGCAGAACGAGAAGAACGTTGCGAAGCTTGTGGCGGATGCGACTGGTGCGACGATCGTGAATGTACAGGCAGTCTTTCGTGAGCTGACGCTCCCGCCGGCAGATGCTGCTCTCGGCTGGCGACATGTCCCACTCTCTCGCCTTCGAACGCTGAAGGTCCGGTCCACCGAGATCACCGACGCATCTCTCGGCCGTCTTCTGTCACTTTGCGCCGCTTCCCTTGAACGCCTCGACATCTCCTATACTCCGCTAAAGACGCTCGACTTCGTCTCTTCTGCCCTACATACACTACAAGAGTGGCGACTCGTCAAGCTCGTTGCTTCGGGACTCCCTTTGGCCGCTGCAACCCTCGAAGGCTTCTTCCGCCCTCTCTCGGAGCGACCGGACGACGAGCGGCGTCGCTTCCGTACTCTGAAGCTCGGCGCCATGCCGGCGCTCTCGACGAAGGTGCCTGGCCTAACCGATGCCGTCCTCACGAAGCTCATGCCGTACCTCGAGAAGCTCGACGGGCTCGACACGGTATCGCTCTTCCAGAACTGGTCGCTCGGCAAGCTTGAGCAACCTCTCGCCCGCTTCATCGAGGTCATTGGCAGGCGTTGTACTGTATGTCGCATCATCTTGGCGGGATTTTCCTCGCTGACCTTCATCCTCGCGCAGTACCTCGACCTCACTCTCCCCGTCGAGGACTACCACCTCGAAGCGCTTCTTCCGCCACTCGACTTCGAGCATACCGACGGCCCTGAACCCTCCCAACCTTACGAACCGCCTCGCCTGCGCACTCTCGTCCTCGACTCATCCCGCATTACCGACAACTCGGCTGGCGCGATCAGCGCGTGCCATGAACTGCGGGCTTTGCACGTCGCAGAGACTAGAATCTCCAGTGCGTTCCGTTCCGTATCGCAGATGTGCGCGATGCTGATTGAATTACTCTGCCTCGCGATAGCCAAGTTTCTCGCGACCGTCCTCTCCTCCTGTCCGCATCTCTCCGTCCTCAACCTCACCTCCTGTCGCGGCGTCCCCGTCATCCAGCGACGCAACTTCTTCGAAGCCTGGGAGAAGGGCGAAGTCTCGGCAGCGTAGAAGGAAGAGTGCCACCCCTCAACACTCTTTCCCCCTGCTTCGTTCGCCTGACCTCCGGCCGGGTTTTCGCCTCCTGTAGACCCTTGTTGTTGCCATTTCATCCGTTTCCAGGCCCGCAACGCTCATGGAGGTGTCCATCAGCTTGCTCCCGCTCACGAATCGCCTTCGCTTCCCTCTCTCGCTGCTCCCGTCTCCGCTCTTCGTCCCTTCCAGTCCAGCTCTTCGACTTCTGCTACCCGGACAGAGCGTCTGCCGTGCATCCTCTCACAGCAATCTCCGCAACTCCCGCCACGCCTCGCAGTCCCGCGCCGTCTCTTCCTCCCGAAATCAACTCCGCAGCGCGATGCGGTCGGCGCTTGTGCTGCTGGGATTGCTGGCGAGATGCGTAGCAGGCTATCAGGTGCTCGTGACGGATCAGGACGAGGTGCGCCTCTTCCCGCTCCCCACTTCGCGCTCGTATCGCGGGAGCTGATTCTCGCTCGTCCACCAGGTCCGGCAGGTCTGCAGCGGGATGTGGGGCAAGGGAGCGCAGGATCCGTTCATCGAGGGTACGTACGGCTCCTCCGCTGCTGCGTGAGCCGAGCAGCGAGCCTTACAACGTTCGCTTCCCTCCCGCAGTCCTGTTTTCGCCGTCCTCCCGAGGTCAGGCAGCCCTTGTTGTGTACGAGTGGCAGGATGCGAAGTACTTGGGCGTCGGGGCAGACGGGCAGCAAGGTGATAACGACTGGTCCGAAGATGTGCGCGCTTTCGTCGCTCCCGAACTCTCGCCCAGAAACTGATCGCTTTGTTTGTGCAGCGGGTATACATCTGCACCGTCGACGCACAGCAGAAAGGGCTATGCACGACCGATCAGCTTGGCCAGTTCATCACCTCGGCCTCTACACCCGCCGAATCTTCCATCTACACCTCGCCAGTCCGCTTCGATTCCTCCTCGGCCGGCGACGCGCCTACGACGAACTCGGGTCGAGGGCCATATCGTTACGAGGTCTCGAAGACCGGGTACTACTGCGTCGGCATCGTCCCCGTCGCGCTCGAAGGCGCGAAGAACAACTCGACTTTCATGAGCGTCGTCGACTTCGAGAACGTCTTCAAGGGCCATCTGCCGGCGAGCGAGTATCCCAAGGTCGCTGTACGCTCGCCATGACTTTCTCTCCTTGGACACTGTCGCTGACATGCGCTCCATCGCAGTTCTACCGGATCCTGTTCCTCGTCTACCTCGGCTTCGGCGCCTTCTGGGCGATGCTGAGCTGGACCTACCGCCGCGACCTCCTGCCGCTCCAGAAGTACATCACGGCGACGGTCGCCTTCCTCGTCGTCGAGCAGATGTTCGTCTGGCTCTACTACCGCTTCCTAAACAACTGGGGCCACCCGGGCGTCGCCGGTGCATACCTTTTCACCATCGCGGCGCTCAACGCGGCGAGGAATAGCGTCGGCCTGTACCTGCTCTGCCTCGCAAGCATGGGCTTGTCGATTGTCCGCCCCTCGCTCGGCGGAGTCCTCGCGCGCGTCCGCCTCCTTGCGCTGTTCCACTTCATCTTCGGCCTTTTGTGAGTTCGCCTCATTCGAACAGAGATGCAGGACTGACGAGTCGCATCGACAGCTACTCGATCGGGACCGTGACGATCCCCCTCGAAGCAGCCGGCTTCTTCGTCCTCTTCTTCGTCGTCCCGCTCTCCATCTCCCTCACATGCTTCCTCCTCTGGATCATGTACTCGCTCAACTCGACCATTTCGGACCTCGGCGCGCGGCGGCAGACTTACAAGCGAAAGAGTGCGTTCAAACCGAGCGATTCGGGAAATGCTCGAGCTGACGCGACCGGACCATTCGCAGTGTTCCGCCGACTCTACGCCATCCTCCTCGGCGCCTGCAACTTCATCGCGCTTTTCTACATCGCGTCAAGCATCACCTTCTCGACCCGCCTCGACCCCGGCTTCCCAGCCAAGACGTGGAAGTGGCGCTGGCTCCTGATCGACGGCTGGCTTTCAATCCTCTATGCCGCCGTCTTCTTCGCCATCGCCTTCCTCTGGCGACCGAGCGGGACGAACCGCCGACTCGCGCTGAGCGACGAGTTGCCCATGAGCGAGAACGAGGCGGACATGTACGATGTCGATTCGATGCTGCCTGAGGAGGACCGCGAGGACGCCGGCGAGCTCAAGGGCGAGACGTACCCCTTGACTCGGGTGTCGGGCGACGGAAGGCGCGAGCATGTCGTCTTCGATGTCGGGAGCGAGGAGGAGGGCGAGGAAGACGACGAGGAGACGCCGCTCGGGCACGGGAGGAACGGCAAGTCGAGCTTTGAGCGGAGGGCGAGGCGGACCAGCAGCAGTACGGATGGACGGAGCGATGGCGAGGACGGGTTCGACATTACGCGGCAGCACCAGGCCAAGAAGGAGGAGGAGGAGCCTCCTGAGTACGAGCCGTACAAGGACGACTAGACGGGAGCTTGTCAACGTGCTGTTCAGCTTGCGTATGTCGTCTGGGCTGTCGAGGCCCCTTCGCAAGGCAGGAGAGAGCTGTGGAAAGGCGTGCAGGAGCAGGAAGACACGTCGCGCGCTGCTGGGCGGCTTTGTGAGCTTGTACAACGTCTGCTTAATCCGTGCGCCTGCCGAACAAGCCATTCCGCGAGTCGTTGTGAACCGTCCTCGTTGAAGAGGTGACGAAGCGACGTTGCTCCTGCACCACACTCCGCTGCTCGGCTCTTTGACCAGCTTGACACGTTGGCACGACTTAATTGAGCGTACACAGCACACCACAGCCGTTCAAACCGCCCGCGACCCCTTCATCGCTCCGCTCCACCGCCTCGCTTCCCCTCCGCGACCTCGACACCCCTCACTCGCCCCTCTAGCCTCGCAGATCAGCCAAGATGAGCGGACCTGAAACCGGCGGACGCTACAGGTGCGCTCGCCCCACCTTTGCGGCTGGATGACGGAACTCGCTCGCTCACCCACATCTCTCGCTCGACAGCTTCTCCCTCACGACCTTCTCGCCGTCCGGCAAGCTCGTACAGATCGAGCATGCGCTGGCAGCTGTTGGGCAGGGAACGACGAGTCTGGGCATCAAGGGTGAGTCTGCTTGTCGGGATGACGGGAGGATGGCGCGGCCTGGTCGAGCGACGGCAACAGGCGGCTGGACGCTATGCTAGGCAGAGCAGGGGCTAGCTGAGCTTCGGGAGTTTGGCGGAAGCGAGCCTCTCGAGCTGACAGGCCGCTCACTCCCGCAGCGACGAACGGCATCGTCCTCGCTACCTCGAAGAAGGCGCCTTCCCCGCTTGTCGACGACTCTATGCTCGAGAAGGTACGTCGGCGACTTGCAGAGACTATGTGCTTCGTGCTGACCTCTTCCCGTCTCGCAGGTCGCGCTGATCTGCCCCAACATTGGCATGGTCTACTCGGGCATGGGTCCCGACTTCCGAGTGCTCGTCGCCAAAGCACGAAAGTCGGCGCAGGCGTACTGGAAGATCTACGGAGAGTACCCGAGCACGAGGGTGATGGTTGGTGAGATTGCGACGGTCATGCAGGATGCGACTCAATCTGGGTGCGTTCGGCTCTTGGCGCTCGCTTCTCCTCGCCTTCTTCGCGAATCATGTCGACGAAACTGACCTCTGACCGCGCTTCCTCACCTCGCAGCGGTGTCCGACCATTCGGCGTCTCGCTCCTCGTCGCCGGCTTCGACAACGCACGAGGGCATACCTTGTACCAGGTCGACCCGTCCGGCTCGTTCTGGGCGTGGAAGGCGAGCGCAATCGGCAAGAACCAGACGAACGCGAAGACGTTCCTCGAGAAGCGGTGCGTCCCGGTCCTCTTCCTCTCGCGCGCACAAGTACTTTCCCGCTCGTCGAACGGCGACTGAACTTTGTGTGTCGGCTCACAGCTACAATGACGACCTCTCGCTCGAAGACGCGATTCACACCGCCTTGTTGACGCTAAAGGAGGGCTTCGAAGGTGTGATGGACGAGAAGACAATCGAGCTGGGCATCATCTCGACGACGCCGACCGAGGAGGGCGTCGCGACGACGGGACACGGCACGGGCTTGAACGGCGCGCCTGGGTTCCGGAAGCTCACGGAGGCGGAGGTTGCGGAGTGAGTTGGCTTGCTCTCCCTCTCTCGCTCAGGCCTGAACTGACGGCTCTCCTCTTTCACAGTTACCTGCAGCTGTAGAAGAATCATCACGCAACGCGGTCTGTGCATGTGTACTGTACTGGTCTTCGCCTTTCCCACCTGCGCTTCTCTCACCTCGTTTGCAGCTGCCGGCCCGCCAGCTTCCACGCAGCGATGAACTGTCGCTCCATCGCCAAGTCCTTGGATGCCCATTTCTTGGCCTCCTTCAACGCTGTCCATGGCTGATGAACCTTCTGTGGGTGGTACACAACCTTCATCCTTCGGCAAGGTCGCGCGTCGAAGCGCTCGACAGCCCGCTCGACCCGCACGCGCTGTCCCTGGCGACGGATGTCCAGCAGCCAGGAATACTCTTTCTCGATCCACTGCACCATGGCCACCGCTTCCTTCATCCAGCCTACACTGAGCATCGAGGGATGGAACAAGGGCGAAGGACGCGGCGGGGTGGTCCTGGATCCTAGACGGGACGGCTCGACTGGCGCGCGATGGGAATGAGGGTGCGGAACTCGGTTAGCGGGGGAAGCTGTAATGATGGGTCCGTCTGTACGGGAGGAAGCGTTCGAACGGATGGGAAGAGCACGACTGCGCTGGTCCGGAGCGGTTGCGTCCGAGATGGCCAGAGCAAACATGCGCTCTGCGCCCAATGTTGCCATGTCTGACGCGAGAGGAGGGAAGTGAGGATGATTCACTGTCGGCGGGGAACAAGCAAGGGAAGGAGGAGGGGGGACGCTTGCAGAGCCTGAGCGCCTGAGCAGCGGGACCGACCTGGTTCAGTCTGCGGAAGCAAGCCGTCCCTTAACACTCGCAAGAGAGGAGAGAGGCAGAGAGGGCGTAGCAGCACCAGGACCAGACCGCAACTTCCGATATGCAAGTCACAAGTAAGTATCGAAAGTCTTGCAATGTTGCGTTGGAGATGCGTGCAAAATGGGATAGTCTACCGCGACGAGCGCTCTTCGCTCCGTTCTCGCACCCGGTCCACCCGCCTCGACTGCACCCGCGCCTCGACCTCTCGTGTCCGCTGGATGTGCTTCGCCGCGCGGTCGTAAGGGTGCGTTCGACTCCGTGGCCGAGGATTGGGGAACACGCTCGTCGGCCCGTCGTCCTCAGTCGCTGGTCGAGGCTCCTCCTCGACGTCCTCCTCACTCTCCTCCTTCTCCTCCTCATCCTCTTCTTCCTTCTCCCGAGCTGGCCGGGCTGGTCGTGTATCCCGAGCAGGCGGTCGAACCGGTGAAGCCACTCGACCCGTATCCCGGCCCTTCCACACCCGATCAATCGCCCCAACCCGTCCCATCTCCTCCTTCAGCAAGACCATCTCGCCCAGCGTCCGCACCGTGTCCGTCCTGATCCCGTATCTCCGTCCCAAAGCCGCAACGTAGCCGTTGATAAACTCAATTTCTGTTCGAGAGGGCGCGTTGGGAGGGATGAAGGCGAGGGAGGAGCGATCGGGCGTGGTGTTCGAAGTGAGGGCGGCGAGGTCGGCGAGAGTCGAGGAGATGTTGGTCGAGGTGCGGAAGAGGACGCGAAGGGTGTAATCGAGGAGCGAATGAGCGGAGAGGGGATGTGAGGAGGGTAGAGGTGGTGGAGGCGGGTGTGAGGGAGAGATGGAGGTGAGAAGCGAGGAAGGGATGTCGTCCGACTCGAGCTCCTGGTCGTAATGCAATGCCGGTGGCGGCTCCCATCGCCCGTCTTCGCGCGCGAGATGCGCAGCAAAGACGTCGGAACACTCGCGGCAAACAGCAGCGGCGATTCGCTTCGCCTTCTGACTGCCGACGAGCGCACCGTTGTTGACGCCGACAAGAGCGGTGATCGAGTTGACCGAGGCATTGACAGCGAGCTTCTGCAGCTGGGCGATCTGCAGAGTCGGTAGAGGGAGCCAGGTCGGGTTCAGCTCGTTCAGGGAGAGGAGGGAGGAGACGGTGGTGTGGAGGGAGGCGGTGACGGGCGAGTATGGCAGGTGGTCGAGAGTCGGGTCGACGAGGGAGCGAGGGTTGAGGAGAGGATTTTCGGAAGCGGTAGGCCATGGCGGAGTCGGATAAGAATTGAGGTTCGAGAGGATGGCGCGGTTCGGCACGACCCCGAACTTGATGTCGCCCATGCCCGCATGGACGAAGTGCGTCCCGCTTTTCCGCCACGCTCCGTGCGTCGTCGTCGCACAGACGAAGCTTGGTCGACCGCCTGTTTGTCGCACCTTGCTCGCGTCTCCCTGTTCCAGCGCCCGCTCATACTCGTCCGACCGATCTTCTGGCCAATACCGCTCCAGCAGCGTCTCGAGGACTCCCATTCCGTTCTGGCACAGCACGATCGTGCTTCGACTCGACAGGCGGGGCAGGAGATGCTGCATTGCCGGCAGCGTCGCCGGCGCTTTTGTCGTAACGATGAGGGTCGAGATGGGGTCGTTGCGGTTCCATACTCGCGGGTCGATCCGCGGCGGTTCTCGTCTTGATCCAGAGACAACAGACGACTGCTCGAAGGCGTCGTTGGGCGAGCGGGTGAGCTCCATCTCGAGGTTCGATGTCCGCCGGGCGAGTCCGTTTCGCTCGACCGTAATCGTTCCGTAGGGCGTTTCGGATGCATCGCGCGGCGCTGAGCCTGAGGCCTTGAGAAGTTGTGCAGCGAGGTCTTTCCGTCGGAGAATGAGGCGGACTTGGGAGAATGGAAGCTGGGCGAGGTTGGTCGCGATGAGGGAACCGATGGATCCAACTGCAAGAGCGCGGTCAGCTTGCGTTCCCGGGCAGGCTGAACGAATTCGAACGCACCACCGAGACAATGAAAGCGCATGACCTGTCCACCGCTCGTTACCGGCCACTCGAGCTCATCCACTGGAGGCGAAGGACGGGTCGGGATCGAGCGAATCGAGAAGAGTCCGGTTTAGCCAGGGGGGTTCCTATCCTCCACTGACTGCCTTTGCGAGCTACACACAATCCCTTGAGCGATCCGCCGCCGTGTCGCCGCTTCGATGCGAAAGAGAGGGAAGAGTGTGAGCGGTGCACTCGACCGTTCCGCGCCGTTTCTGTCGGTGCTGGGCGTCTCTGAAGCAGCCAACCAAGTCTAAGCAGTCGCCAGCCGAGCCCGAGCGTGCTGTTGTGGGCGAGGTGAGCGGTTCTGGCGAGACGCTTCATCTCCTTCGACCAGGACAGCGCTTCCATCTCGCACCGCTGCTTGTGGCACGTTGCTGAGCTGATTGCACGCCTACAATGACCGAGATCTCGACCCAGCCACCCGCAGAAGCGCCCGCGGCGGGACCGTCGACGTCCGCTCCACCGCCCGCAACCAACGGCGACGCACAACAGGCGAACGGCGATGTCGAGATGGCAGACGGCCATGCGGACCAGGGTGTGCAACTGCCGCCAGGCGCGAGCGAGGTCCTCTACGTTAACAACCTCAACGAGAAGATCAAGCTGGACAGTACGTCCCCCTCTCGCCCGCCAGAACCGCTCGTACGGCTGGACTGACGCTTTTGAACGCTCACAGTCATGAAGCAATCGCTGAAAGTGCTGTTCCGCGAGTACGGCCGCGTGCTGGGTGTCACCGCGCACCGCAACGTCCGCATGCGGGGGCAGGCGTTCGTCACGCTCGACTCGAAGGAGGCGGCTGTAAAGGCGGTCAGGGAGGTGCAGAAATTCCCGTTGTATGGCAAGCCCATGGTGCGCTCGCCCGCCGTCTCGCCTTTTCTTGTTGCCAACCGCTGACCGGTCTGAACTGTTCCGTTCTTCACAGCAACTCACGTTCGCGCGGACAGAATCGGATGCTCTGGTGCAGAAGCGGCATCCAGATGACATGGAGGCGCACAAGAAGGCACGGTTGAAGAGGAAGAGTGCGCTTCTCGTCTCGTTCGCCGGGCAACGAGCCGCAGAGCTAACACTGTTCGGCGCGCAGAGCAATCGCGACGAGACGACCCTGCGCGGAGGAAGAAGCTGGCGGCGAAGGCGGCGGCGAAGCAGGGTGCGTCCTGTTCTTTCCCTCGTCCCGCAACCTCCGCTGAGACTCGTCCTCCCACAGCCGCCGAGACTGGTGCCGCTCCCGTTGCTGCTGCGCCCACTCAGCGTCGCATTGTTCAGATGCCGGACGAGTACCTCCCGCCGAACAAGATTCTCTTTGTTCAGAACTTGCCGGACGACACGACGAAGGAGGGTCTCGAGGCGCTCTTCCGGCCGTGCGTTCGCTCCAACTTCCTGACCTCGCCGCGGAAGCTGATCCTCACCCGCTGTCCGCCCGCAGATTCCCCAACCTCGTCGAAGTGCGCACGATTCCCGGCCGCAAGAACATTGCTTTCGTCGAGTTCGCCGACGAGCAGTCTTCGGGTGTCGCGAGGGACGCGTTGCACAACACCAAGTTCTCGGGCACGACGGGCGCTGTTATGGCGCAGAGCGAGGAGGGCCTGAAGATCAAGGTGACTTTCGCGAAGAAGGGATGAGCGGGACGAAGGAGGCGGCAGTAAAGTCTGTACTCGCATGCTTGAGTTGTACTGTAAGAAATCGATACCTCTTGAACAATCACTGGATTGTCGCTTTGTGCCGGATTCCTGCGGGGGCTGCTCTCGCTCAACGCCCAGCTTCGCAAGATTGGCACGCGGCTCGACAATGCAGGTAGAGATAAGTCACTACTATTCAGCCAACGAGTCCCGCTTTACTGAGTGCCGCCCAGACCTGCGGGGCGGTAGTCCATCTCCCCTTCTTCGCGTCGGCCCAAACCTGCTCAAAAGCCGCCGACCCTCCAAGGCTCGAGTCCCGCAGGGTTCCGCTCGTCTGGGCGTCCAGTGACCATTCAATCGCCAATGCGCTAGACGTGTTGCCGAACGCCCAGCTGCGGAGAGCGTCGCCCGCCGACGAGCCGAAGAAAAGGGTGTCGTTCGACGAGGAGACGGTGAGGCCGGAGACGACTTTGTCGACGTTGGCTGCGTTGACGCCGCCCCAAGCTTGAACCTCGAGAGGCGGCAGGGTGGAGGAGACGAGAGGCGAAGAGGAGGGCGGAGGCGAGGTGGCTGAGGAGAGGACGTAGTTGACGAGGGCTTGCGCGGTCGAGACGGGCAGCAAGGTCAGGTAGTCGAAGAGGACGTGGTCGATGGCGGAGGTCGCGGATGAGATGAGCCCGAAGTGCTCGATCGAAACGGGCGCGGAAGTTGTCGTAGAAGCTGTTGCGGACGAACCCGCAACGAGGGTCTCGCCAGCGTGGACCGAGGTGCGGTCCGATAAAGCTGACGAGCTCGACAAGACGACCGCTTGCTGCGGGATGTTCGATCGTGTGTCGGATGAGGCGAATGGCTGCGTGAGGTGAAGGAGGTTGAGAAGACCGTGAACCGGGCGGTCCTGCGCGTAACGAGCACCCGTCAGATCGAAGTCATATGCTGCAGGAAAACCGGACGCACCTGACAAGTCGTGTTCTCAGCGGTGGTGACGTTGTCGAGCCCGAAGACACCCGCTTCAACCTCGTCGATTTCCGCAACGACTTCGGCAGCGAGATCCGGCTGGCAGGCAATCGCAAGCGGCAAGCTCATCTGCGCTGTGCTTTGCAGCGTCGTCGAGCTGGCGTCGAAGGGGATCGCGATATCGGCCGCCTGGACCGCTTGTCGAAATGCCTTGAGCTGGGCGGGCGAAAACCCGAGCGTGTCGTTCCAGTAGTGCGCAAGGGCGGTACTTCGCTGCTTGCTGGCGGCAATGGCGTTGTTGGTGACTGTGTCGAGCGCCGCTGCGGGTTGAGGAGCTGCAGCTATCGTCGCGGCTGTCGCTGCGTCCGGCTTGACCGCCGCAACCCACGAGACATTCTGTACCGTCCGCTGCATCGTGGCGAGGTCCCATGTGTAGCCGCCAACAATCGCTTCGTAGTTGCTATTCGGCTTCGAAGCGGGCTCGTCGCCGTACTGGGCGAAGTCGAGGCCGGAGGCGAAGGTGCGAAGCTGGGAGAGCGAAGAGTTCGACTCGGTGAGGGCGAGAGTGTGGACGAGGGCGGCCTCTGTCCAGGCGAGACGGTTCGGATAAGTCGATAGGGAGAGAGACGGGACTTCGAGAAGAGCGAGTTGGCTGGCGCACGAGTCGGAGGATGTCGTCAAGATGTACCGATTGAGAACGTCCGGCAAGCGCGCCATGTCGACAATTGGCTGCCACAGGTCGGAAGAGTGTGCAGCGACATCGAGCAGTCCCTGTGCAACGCCGTTCACACACGTTGCGTCGAGATGGCAGCTCGTTCCGCCCCATCCCGCCGAGCACGAGCACGAGCATCGTCCGTCCGTTGTCCGCTCAGCCTTACCTCCGTGTAGGCAGCTGCAGGTCTTCGCGAGCGCCGCAGCAGCCGCCTTGCGGGTCAAGCCCGTTGCGAGCCCGACGACGAGCAGGAGCGCAACGACGATGAGGACGGCTGCTGCGATGCGCGCTCTTCGCGAGCCGCATAGTGACGGCTTCTTCACGACCCGTCGACGATGCAGAGAATCGCCTCGCGGTCGCTTCTCAGATTTGAGCGCCCATCCAGGTCCAGCTCGATCCGCCCAGCGGAGCTTGCTCGACCTGGTCGAGCTGCCCGACGTCGCCGCGACACCCTCGAGCCAGTCCGTTGTCCGCCTCTTCTTCTCGTCCTGACTCGACGCCTCCTTCTCGAGCTGTAGAGCGCCCGAGGCTCGGTGCCGTAGCGACTGTCGGAGTGGCGCGGCAGCGATCGACGACGAGACCGAGTCGACTTGGCGGACGTGCGACTTGCGCCAATCTGACGGAGGCAGCTCGCCCTGCGGTAGAGCGATCGGGTCGAAGAGGACGGAGACAAACCCGGGTAGAGGCGGCGGAGGGGTCGGTGGCGGGGCAGAGGACGGCAGACTGAAAGTCGGCGAAGGAGTGAGGGCGTGGATGTGCGAGTCATGGAAAGAGCTGCCTGCTGCTCGGTCAAAGATAGAGGAAGGCGCGATAGTCGCAGTCGGCGGGATAGGGAAGGACAGGTCGGTCCCTGCACTGCCTTCGGCGAAGTGGAAGGGCGAAGTCGTCGACTGACGTGGTCGTGCGGGCGAGACCGGGAAGTGATAGAAGCCTTCTTCACGTTCGAGCAGTTCGGGGAACTCTAGCACGCTCGTCGAAATCGAAGAAAGGCTGGCGGCGCTGAGGCGTTGACTGGCCTGGGGAACGAAAGAGCGTTAGCAGGGGGACGAGGAAGCAAGCAAGAAGCGAGAGGCGACCGTACCGAAAGAGGCTCGGGAGAGTAGCTCCTCGGCGGCAACGACGGCATGTCGAGGTTGGCCGGTCGCGCCTGGACGGGACGCGGTCCTGGACGCTCCTGTATTGTATCTGGCGGGTCAGACGAGTCGAACGCAGATGTCGATGCAGTCAGGTCCAGCATCGTGTCCCAGTACCCGCGGGACGAAGAGGGCGATCCCGTTGTCAAGTCCTCCTGCGAACGCTTGAACGGCAGGCTGAGGGCTGACGCAGCGCTCAAGCGCCACTTCGCATGCTTCGCTGTGAGGCTGGGCTGTCGCGCAACGGCGGAGGAGAATGGGTCGACTGCTGGAGGATCGACGGGAAGCGGACGACCGGCGAGGTCGAGCAGCGTAGAACGCGAAGGCGCAGGCGCGTATGGGAGGGAAGTAGGTTCGTGACCTGTGGGTGCGGGTCGCGGTGGCGCCATGTACGGGTCGACAAACGAGTCGGGTGCTGAGGATCCTGACCGGTTGAAGCTGTTCTCAACGGCGAGGAATCGGGAGCCGTACGATGTCGCCCTGCTCTGGCCATACCGCGATGCCAAATCCGCTCGGAGCAGTCCAAACTCGTCCACCGACACGGCCGCCGCATCCGACTCTGCCAGACCTCGCGAGTCGCGCTTCGAGTCGACCGCGAATCCACTCGCAACTTCGGGTCGCGACTCGTGAGCGTCTGCACCGCTTGGATCGCTCAGAGACAAGCTCAGATCAGGTGTAGGCCGGTCGAGGAACGTCCACCGCGATCGAAGAGCGGAAGGATGGTCGAGGCTGGATGCGGGAGGGTGCGGCGTGACGCTCGCCCGCTCAGCAGGAGCGGGTCGCGGGCCATGCAGCGGCATGTCTCTCGCCTGCGCAGCGGTATGCGTCAGCTTGATTTCCGTGGGCGACAAGCAGAGAGGCGCGGGCATACCCCTTGAGAACGGTTGCGCGACCAGTCCCCGCCCAATCACCACGTAAGCAGTCGATCTGGCGGAGCGCTAGCAAGATTGCCGTGTCCAGCGTCAAGCCAGCCCAGTCGCAGCGGCGGGAAGCGGTACCAGATGAGACGAGTGGGAAGAGGATGAGCGGGAACCGGGGGGTCAAAGCGGTGTGGCGGGGCGGAAGATCGCAGGAGGTGTGTGCCGCCATGCGAGCAGTCTGCACGTGTTCGTCGGCCGTTCTCGGCCAGGTGAGCCTTTATCAGCGAGTCGTCAAGGCGAGCGAGGCCAAGTTGAATTCTGCCTCGTACAGCTCACCCTCGTCCGCTTCCTTGGGCCTCTGCTGGCTGCTAGAGCTCTTTTCAATCGTACAGGAACGCCTGCGACAATCGACAACCGGCTACGAGCTGTCGTCGTCGCGTTCTCTCCCCCTCTGCTCTTCATCAGCGGACGGAGGCAATGTCGTCGTTCAAGCGCAGGACAGCGGTGAAGCCGATATCGGGCACTCGTCCTTCACCCTACAACGCCGCGCCGCTGCTCAGTACCGGCCTCACTTCGATAGATGACCTCCTTGGCGGCGGTCTTCCTCTCTCGACCTCCCTTCTCATCGAATCCGATTCGCCTACGTCCTACGCGGAGCTCCTGCTCAAGTACTGGGTCGCGCAGGGTCTCGAGTGCCGACAGGACGTGCTCGTCGTCGCGAGCGGATTGGATGGAGGACCTGGAGGAATCGTCGAATCGCTCATGGAGGTCGACGGAGGCCGGCCGGCCGAGACGAGCGGCTTGAGCCAGGCCGACGCCGCCGAAGACGAGGAAGAGAAGAAGCAGGAGGAGGCACTGAAGGAGCAAATGAAGATTGCGTTTCGGTACGAGGGCATGAAGCAGCACCAGACGACCGTCGACTCGCGAGGTGCGTCGAGCTCGTTTTTAAGGTTGACGACTTGTCCTGACATTTTTTGTCATCAGGTAGCAACGCTGTCGACGACGGCACCTACTGCTCGGTTTTCGACTTGACGCAGACTCGCCAACTCGGTCCGAGCGACCGCTCGCTCCTTCAGCTCGTCGATGTGGACGATTTGAGCGGCGCTACGACATCTACTGGCGGCGTCTACGAGTTGCTGTACGAGAAGATCGAGGAGGTTGTCTACGAAAAGGGCTTCTCGCGAGTCTGCAGGATTGTCCTTATCGAGTTTGCCTGACCACGCTTATCCGTAGGCAATCCACCGACGCGAACGCTCCTCGCAAGGCACTGCGCATCGCGCTGTCTGGGTTTGGAAGCCCAGCATGGGGACCTGCTACTCCTGCGGTGAGTTCCGTTCATCGGTCATGAGGCTTCATTCGCTGATGACGCTCGCGTACAGGCCCTCTTCTCTTTCGTGCACCGGCTTCGCCACATACTGCGCCAGTCCAACGCCTCCTGCATCCTCACCTTCCCCGCCCACCTGTACTCGACCTTGCCGCTCTCCTCCGTCCCCTCATCCCCTCTCCTCTCCCGCCTCTCGCACGCATCAGACGGTGTCCTCCGCCTCACGTCCTTCGCCTCCTCGCCCACACACTCCGCCACCTTCCCGCGCCACGCCGGCCTGATCTCCTTCCCGAAACTCCCAACGCTCCCACCAGGCTCGCTCGTCCCTCCCGGCTCGAAGTTGTCCGTCCTGCGCGGACTGGGCGGAGGCGGCGAGGGACGCGAGAACCTCGTTGGGTTCCGCGTCAAGCGGAGACGGTTCGTGGTCGAGGTTGTGAGTGATGATCCGGTTGCGGGTGAAGGAGAGGAGGAGCGCGAGAGGGAGAGGAGGCGGAAGAGGGTCGAGGAGGCGAACAGGAAGGAGAGGGAGATGGCGCAGGGAAAGAGCGGCAGTGACGTCCTGCTTGGCGGATTGGGCGAGCGAGTCGCGCAGGTGCGGATAGGCGGCGAGGTCGGGCCAGAGACAGTGGCAGTGGTGAGGGAGGCGCCCAGCGTGCAGCTGAGCGCGGAGCAGGTGGCAGAGGTGACAGCGAAACCGAAGAGGAAGGGCGTGCGGATGGGCGGGGAGCAGTTTGCGGCAGACGGAGACGTAGGCAAGAAGGAGAAGAAGGTATCGGTCGCACGGATGGTGCACGAGCGTCCAGACCTGCTAGACTTCTAACGAGCCCAGCAATAGACTATTCCTCGCTCGGCATGGTCGGGAGGGAGATGCACTGAAAGAACCGGGATATAGATTGCGAGACAAAGCTCTACCGTCCGTTCGTAGGCGCTCTACGCGTCGTTCTTGGTGACCTCGTGGAGAGACTCGGCGAGGTGGCGGACGTTGTGCTTGGTGATACCTGCGACCGAGATGCGGCCGTCGCGGGTGAGGTAGACGTGGTGCTCCTTGGCGAGGCGGTCGACTTGCTCCGGCGAGATGCCCTACGTGCAGGCAACGGCACTTCGATCAGCGCCTCTTCGCAGAGCTAAGATACACGATGCAGACGTGAGCGGCCCACGTACAAGGTAAGCGAACATGCCAATCTGGTTCTTGATGTGTCCCCACTCGCGCTTGCTGCCAAGCTCCTTGAGGAGGTCGTACAAGGTCGAGCGCATGTCGATGATGCGGTCAGCCATGCCCTTGACCTCGGCGAGCCACTGCGCGTTGAGCTTGGGGTCGGTCAGGAGGGTCGAGGCGACGCGGGCACCGTGGACGGGAGGGTTCGAGTACATCGGGCGGACGAGGCTGCGTGCAGAGCCTCCGAGATCAGCACTGGATCGCTGACTAGATCTACGCTCTGAGCAGAGCGCGAAAGACCGCACGCACATCTTGATCTGCGAGTCAACGCGGGCCTTCTCCTCCGGGTCGGCGCAGACAACCGAAAACGTGCCGACACGCTCTCCGTACAGGCCCATGTTCTTCGCAAATGACTGGCACAAGACGAGCTGGTGTCCTTGCTCGACAAAGTGGCGGAGCATGAACGCGTCGTTGTCGACCGATCCCGAGGCGAATCCGAGGTAGGCGTTGTCGATCAAGGGGAAGTGCTCCTTCTCCTTGATGAGCTGGGAGATCTCGCGCCATTGCTCCTGACTCGGGTCGATGCCGGTCGGGTTGTGCGCGCAGGCGTGGAGGAGGACAATCGACTTGTTCGGCGCGGCCTGTCCAGCGCAAGTCCGTCAGCTCCGTCCGCCCCTCCTCCGATGCCTCTTGTGCGCACCTGCAAGTCCTTCTTCAATCCCTCAAAGTCGAGTCCGACGGTGTTCTTGTCGTAGTACGAGTAGGTCTTGACCTCGAGACCCGAGTCCTTGAAGATGGGGATGTGGTTTCCCCAAGTCGGCGCGGGGAGGTAGATCGTCTTCGAGTGGGGGTAGTGGCGAGCGAGGAAGGCGCCGGCGATGCGGAGGGCACCGGTGCCGGAGAGGGACTGGGTGATCGCGACCTGCGAACGAGCGAGAGGAGGTGAAGGTGAGCGGGCGGCACGTCCGGAATCGGGCTTGGACGGGTACGCACGCGGCCCTCCTTCAACGGCTTGCTGTCCTCGCCGTAAGCGAGAACGGCAGCGGCCTTGGTGAATTCGCCCAAGCCAGTAATGGGGAGGTACTCCTTGTCCTTGCGCTCGCCAATGACCTTGTCCTCAGCCTGCGGGGCGCCAACAGCGGGTCAGCCGAGAGTCTGCGGTGTATTGAGCGAAATGCACGCACGGCAAGGACGGAAGGGAGAACGTAGGGCTTGCCGTCAGCGTCGCGGTAAGCACCGACGCCCAAGTTGATCTTCTTGGAGTCCGTGTCGCGCTTGAACGCCTCGGTGATGCCTGTACGCCATCACAACAGTAAGTATGGCGCCCTCGCGGTGTCCCACGCCCCGCAGTGTGCCGTGGAGCGAGTGCGATAGAGCCGAAGCGCACCCAGGATGGGGTCGGGGGGACCGGCGGGGACGTTTGCCCAGACAGAGACGGCGCGCGATGCGTTAATCTGGACGCGGAGCTGGCGAGCTGCGACACGAGTACGAGAGAGCATCCTGCGTGCACAGCGAGCGGGGCGAGCGAGAGTTGCGAGCGAGAGAGGGCGATGAGGACGGCGACGACGAGGGAGGCGACAAGCGGGCGGGCGGGCAGTCCAGTCAGTTCCTACTGGTCACTGTCGAGGTGTACGCGACTGTGCACGGCTCACTTGGAACAACGGCGAGTCAACGGGGAAGGCGAAAGCGACCAAGTCAAGCGAGCGACGAACCGCTCGCAGGCGCTCAAGGTGAAAAGTCTCTCGTCCTCTCTCGTTCGCTCTTTTGTGTGGCTCGTACAATGCACAGCGTCGCACTGACAAGCTGGACGAGCCGGTTCCACCCGAATGAGGCTTCTTCGACCCGCGAACGCCTTCCTCTTCCCCGTGGTCCCGCTCTCCACAGTCCACACGCTCGACCCCGCGCATGCACTCGATCGATGCTGATATTGGCGAAACGTCGCGGTGGAGGGAATGTAGGACGTCGTGGGTTGATAGCGAGTGAGGCGGAGAGGACGAGACGGCGGAAAAGGCGAGTCTAGGGGAGGTCCGGGTCGAAGCCGAGACTGACGGCAGGCGAGGGCTGCAATACGGCGAGCCACAAAATGTATCAGCCATCACCGATTACCGTGGCAAGGAGACAGCCGAAGTAGGGGACGCCGGACTCACCGTCCACCTCTCCCTCCTGAGCCTGTCCCGACTCTCGACCTCCCTTGCGCGCTGTCTCGCCCGCTCAAGTCGTCGGCGCTCCTCATCCTCGCTCCACTGCTTCTCCCTCGCCAGCCCGCCCTCGAGCGCCTTGCCCGGCTTGGTCCGACCCAGCAACGACCGCGCAGCAGGCGAGAGGTCCGTCGTCGACCTTCTCGGCGTCGCTCCTCCTGGCGTTGCTCCTCCTCTCACCGACGCCTCGATCGCCGACCTCCTCAGACTCGTCGACCCACCACCACCCGCGCCAGCCGCAACGCCCTCTCTCCCACTACCCGCCAAACTCCTCTTCGCCTTCCTCGCCATCTTATGCGCCAACTCTTCCCTCCTATCCGCTTCGCGCACGCGGAAAGGACCGACACTCATGTCGTCACCTGAGGTGCGGAGCGTGACGGGCGTCGCTTCGATCGTGCCCCAGGTCATGAGTTCCTGCAGGGCTTGGGCGGGGAGGGAGGAGGACGAGTGTGAGGGGAGAGCGTCGACGAAGGAGAAGCCCGAGACGCGAGGGGTCTGCGAAGCGGGAGGAGCGGGGTCTGCGGTCGAATGTCAAGGGAGTCAGCTCAAGGTAGCACGAAGCGAGCGAGCGCATGAGCGAGACTCACAAGGCGTTCCTGCGATCGCCGCACCGATCCGACTCCTGCTTGGGCTCGCGCTGATGTCGCTACTCGCATCGCTCGCTCCGCTCCTCCTCCCTCGCTCAAGTTCCGCCATTCTCGTCGCATGATGGCGAATTCCCTTCGGTTCGCCAACGAGGACTGGTTGTGCGTTCGCTGAGTGGGATGGCGAGGCTGAGGATGAGGCGATGGGTGCGTCGGGAGGAAGGGAAGAGGGGTTGTTGCGGTCGGCGTCGGGCGGGAACATGAGCGAGTTGCGGTTCTGCGCTCGGGTGGAGGTTAGCTCTGCAGCAAAGGTTGAGAGCGTAGTCGAGCGCACCTTGAACGGCCACGCAGACGTCTGCACCTGCAGCTCGTCTTCCGGGATTGGCTTGTTCGCCTCATCCTCTTCAACCGTCGGCTTGTCCCAGTCGACAAACTGCTTCGCCCGCTCGTCAACCACCTCTCGCGCCTTTCCCTTGATCGACAACTCCGTCGTACCCTTCCTGTCGGTGATGAGCAGCCGCTCCTTCTCGTCCCGACCCTTGATCATTAACCTCTCGCTCGTCCCGACTTCAACGCCTTCGTCGACCAGCAACCGTTTCTCGCCCGGCTTGCCCGCCGGTCCATCCAGCAACCTCACCGTCCCATCCCCACTCGACTCGATCATCCGCTTCGTGACATCAACCAACCGTTCCCTCGCCTGTCTTCCCCTCACAGCCTTCACATTCGCCTTCTTTTCCGCATGCCACGCCCAAGCATGCTTATCCCGTCGTTGTTCGTTATCGACGACGAGTAGATCTTGGAAAGACGAGTTGTCTTCGGAGGTGTAGCGGGATTGGAAGGCGTCGAGGGAGAGGGAGGGGTCGATGCGAGGAGGGGCGGGAGCTCCGCGGGAAGAGGAGGGTCGTGCAGCAGGCGTAGAGGACGTCGTGAGGGGGGTTTGGTCGAAGAAGGTAGGCGTGGCGGATGGATCGGCAGAAGAGAAAGGTGTCCGGCCGGGAGTCGCGTCTGCCAGGAAACTAGGTCAGCTCGCACTCTACTGATAGTCTCCAGTTACTGCGCACCTCTCGCTCTTCGTCTCGGCGTCGGGGTCCGCCCATACGCTCTCTCCTCGCGCATCCGCCTCACACTGTCCTCGATCCGCTCCAAGTCCTCGCTCTCGAGCGCCGCAAGCACCTCATTCCGCGTCTCGAGCGTCTGCAAATGCGGAAAGAAGTCGCGCTTGATGATAGCCGAGAGGTGCTCGATGTATTCGTCTTCCTGCGAGGTCGAACGAGGAGGGAGATGAAGTCAGCGGGGTCGTCGTGGCCCAGTAGCGGACCGCGACGCACGGGCAAGACCTCTTGCTTGAGATTCGACAGTACAGGCTTGACATCAGACGCCCTGACCAGCTCTCCCGCTCTACTTCCTCCGCCCCTCGTCGGAACTGATGAAGTCGCTGTCCAGTCCGAGCGAGTCAAACGGCGGTTCGTGGGTGTGTCCCACTCGCCTGTCCGTGGCGGAGACGGGTCGGTGTGGCTGTATGGCCGCTCCATGAGGCCGGAAAGCGGGTGCGGCGAGCGAGAAGCGAGCGGTTTTGGCGAGAGGGTCCTCGTCCTCCCGCCATTCTCTCGCCTGCCTTCTGCCGAGCTCTCGACTGCCTGAAACAGTACTCCCAAGCCTGCTGCAGCAATCTTTGACTCCTCGCAACCCGCTTTGACGTCTCCTGCTCGTCCTCGCCCAGCATCTCGCAGGCTTCGACAGACCGAACAAGCTGTTACAACCTGACAAGCGACGCTGACATCAAGCGCAGAAGCTCCGCGTCTGCCCCGTCATTCCTTCTTGTCCTCCGCCTCCTCCTCCCTCTTGTACTGCTCGGTGAAGATGCGAGCGAGACGGTTCCACCACTCCTTCTCCTTCTTCCCGTCCTCCTCGGTCATCTCGCGATCCTTGTACAACGTCTCGAAGCGCGGGCGAACGAGCGACCACGGCGGGATCGGCTGACCGTACTCGAGCATATTGCTCCTGCGGAAGACCTTCGACCCCCACTGGTCCGCCCACTCCGCCATCTTCTGGTACTCGGGCTCAGAGAGCGTGTCCTGCGTGACTCTGGTCTGTCAGCGGAAACCCGGACGGAGCTCGCACCCTACGCACTTCGTCGCGGCTCAGGAGTGCCTTGATGTCGGGCGGGCAGACTCCGCCAGCTTTGCATGCTTGCTCCCAGCGCAAGGCTTCTTGGTACTGCTTGGCCATGTCGTAACCCTCCGCTGCCAAGACGAGCCTCAGCTGCTACTCGGGCGGTAAGGTGGCGAAGGGCACTCACCGCACGCCTCCAGCAACATCTGCGACAAAGGCGGGTCAGCGTCGACGACGCACTTGCGCGCGACCTCGACGTGAGGGTAGCCTCTGGGGACTGACTCGCAGGGTCAGCTTCACCTCCCACAGCGTGCGCGAGAAGATGACGCACAGCCGCACACCTCAGTGACGCGAGCGGACGACTTGACGGCCTTGACAGGGCGAAGCGGCGGCTTAGCGGAGCGAGCGAGGCGCAAGCCAGGAACACGGAAGTAGCGTAGCATGTCTAGCTGGGCGCCGAGAGCGAGCGAGCGAGAATCGAGTGAGAGGTAGGAGGGAGAGCAGGGAAAGCGACGTCCACAGCGTCGTCAACGACTACCGAGACTCTCTGATAAGGCTAGACCTACTCTCGACACTCCTTGCAGTGCTGCTAGCCTGCTCGCCCGGCCAGCTCTGCCCGCGTCGAGCGGTGACCGAAGGACTGCTGTTGGCGGTTCTCGCGACGCTGCAACCTCGCCAACGTCTCTTGCCGTTGTCTGGACGGGCTTGCTACTCTTTCTGCGGCGAATCTCCCAAGTTTGCGTGGGCGTGCGAGCTCGTCTCGTTCGAGCGTGCAACCGGACGACCCTCGCGGACTGCGGGAGGTCGAGGAACGAGCTACACTGTTTTGGCGGGGCTGGGCAGAGTTTTGCAGGGGCCCAAGGGTGCTTACAAGCCTCGCCAAGTCCCAGAAACCCTCCACGAAGACGGACGTCGCGGCCACTCTTCTCGTCCTCCTCCTCGTCGCCCCTCGACTTGCTTCCTCACGCCGCCTCATGGCTTTCGCTCGTCCTTCGACACCCTCTGCTACCCCAAAACGACCAGCAACACGTGCACAGTCCCGCGCATCGTCCCGTCCCGCCTCACCCTCGAAACCCTCCACCCTCGCCTCATCACTCAACCAGCCTCTGCCCCGCCCCGCCTCTCGAACGGGCATCGCTGGCACCTCCCGGCCAGGCTCTAGACTGTCTACGACGAGCAATGGTGGACCTTCCAGCCCCACGAAGCGGTTGTCGGTGACGGGCGAGGTCGCTCGATCGAGCGGTGCAGGGAGGAGCTCGACGCCGACAACGCCAGGCGGGACAAGGATTCGCCCGAATGGCTCCAACAACATGCTTTCGGCGACTGGGAGCTTGCTCAGCATCGCATCCGCACGGAGCACAGGCGAGCGAGGTCCTGGGGGACAAGCACGACCGAGTGTCGCTTCAACCATCGCCTCGTCCGTCTCGTACCAGACAGACCTGGACGACAACCTCGTCACAGAAGACGAGCTCGACGATGTCCCCCGGCGACGAGCAGGATTTGGTCCGCCGAGTACGCCAAGGGGGTCACGTCCGTTACTGGAGGATTTCGAGTCTGAGGATGGGCGCAGGAGCTCGATTGTCGAACGGGCGTACGAGGAGGTATCGGGGACTGAAGGGGAAGAGACGGAGACGGAGGAGGAGGAAAAGGACGGCAAGCAGCAGAATGTCGTCGTCTGCCTCCGGTTCGTCTCTCCCCGTCGACAGCTTGCGAATCTTCCATTGACGACGTTTCGCCTGCAGAGTACGTCCGCCGAAGTCGACCAATGTCTTCCCCGCACAACCCATCTACACCTTCTCCCCTGCCGACTCGACCCTCTCGCTCACCTCCTCGCACCCGACCCTCCTCAAACGCTTCGGCTCGTCGACGTCCGTGCCGAAAGCGATGTCGGACGAGTACGAGTTTCGCTTCGACTTGCTGCACGTCCACCCGAGCCCGACGGAAGACCTCTACGACAAGAAGATTCGGCCTGTAGTCAAGGCTGCGCTTGGCGGCTTCAATGGCACAGTTTTCGCGTGAGTCTGCGATGGCTCCACGTGCTGCGTCTAGCTGACGTTCGGCGCCCACAGCTACGGCCAAACTGCCTCCGGCAAGACGCACACTATGCTCGGCTCGCCCTCGGAACCCGGCATCATCCCCCTCGCGATCGACGAACTCTTCTCCCACATCCACAGCCAACACTCTCGCCGATCGTACTCGCTCCGCGTCTCCTTCCTCGAGATCTACAATGAACAGCTGCGCGACTTGCTTGCCTCGTCGACCAACGGCAAGGGTCCCGAGATCGTCGAGAATGGGATGGTGAAGAACCTGGAGGAGCGAGCGGTTGGTTTGCCTGAAGAAGTGCTGGAGGTGCTGAAGGAGGGCGAGACGAGGAGGCGAGTCGGCGCGACGGACTGGAACGAGCGGAGTTCGAGGAGTCACTGCGTTTTCATCGTTGTGCGTATCGTTTCCTTCTCTCGCCCTGCGAAGCGATCCTGACTTTTTCGCTCGGTTCACACAGACGATCGAGTCGATGAGCAAGAAGGACGGATCGGCCCGGACTTCGAAGCTCGTGAGTCTTCCCATACAGTCACGACGGTTTACTTGTGCCAACTCTTCTGTGCCGCAGAACCTGATCGACCTGGCAGGATCCGAGTCGGCGACTGGGCAGGAGGAGCGACGAAAGGAAGGCGCTTTCATCAACAAGTCGTGCGTCTGCCCAAGCTCCGCTTCTCTTAACTCAGCTGACATCTCATGCACAGTCTTCTCACCCTCGGCACCGTCATTGGCAAGCTCACCGACCCGACCACCTCGACCGCCCACATCCCGTACCGCGACTCGAAACTCACCCGTCTCCTTCAACCGGCCTTGTCCGGCAACTCTCGCGTCGCAGTCGTCTGCACCGTCTCGCCTGACGCCGAGCAGGCCACCGAGACGCTCAGCACGCTTAAGTTCGCGAAGCGGGCGAAGATGGTGGTTACCAAGGCGGAGAGGGGTGTCGTGCGTCGCTTGTCGTCTTGCCTCAGCCGGAAGCAGCGCTCACAACGTACCCTCACAGCTCGTCACCGACGCCGTCATGCTCAAGCGCTACGCCGCCCAGATCGCCCACCTCGAAACCCAGATCTCCTCCCTCGAATCGCATACTCTCGCTTCCGAACGCGACGCTGCCTTCGCCCGTCTCACCGAAGCTGAGCGGCTCGGTCGCGAACAGCAATCGGCGCTTGAGGAAAAGGAGAAGGAGCTTGAGCGACTGCGGAACCTGTTGAGCGAGACTCAGCGGTTCGTCCTCACCGGGCCGGAACTCGAGCGAAGCGCGAGGCGGGTCTCGGGCGCCCACGGCATGGCTGAGCTGCCAATGGTGCTCAGTCCGAGTCGGTCGAGGAGCGTCAGGGGAACGGGGTGGACACCGAGTAAGCGGGTCATCAGCGACGTGAGCGGGTTGGGCTTAGGAACACCTGCAGCGGGAGCGGCAAACGGACGAGGGACGCTACGTGCCAGCGCTGGCGCACGCTTGGCGGAAGAGGACGAGTCGAGGGAGAAGGTGCGTCGCTCGCCGTCAGCTCCACTCTTGTCTCGCGCGACTGACAGACAGTAAACCACAGGAGGCCGCGCTCACACAACAGCTCGAAGCAGCGCAGGCTCAGCTCGCTTCCCTCTCTTCCGCCAACGCCGACCTCGAAACGCTCCGGGCGCAGCTTTCCGATCTCGAAGGCGCTTCCGCGCGGGCACGAGTCGATGCGGACGCCTCGGCTCAGCTGAGCGAGGATCGGCGACAGCGCATCGTGGCTCTCGAGCGCGAGATCTCGGCGATGAAGGAGGAGTTGGACCGGTTGCAGGCTGAGCGGGACTCGCTGCGGACGGCGCTCCAGAGTGTGCAGGACGAGTTGCAGACTCTGCGGAAGAAGAAGGATCAGGAGGTCAAGCAGCTGCAGGAACGTGTCGAGCGGATGGAGCAGGACCACGCCGGGTCGGACGATGCCAAGGCTGCCGCATTGCGGGAAGCGCAGGACGCTCTCCGCAAACGGGACGCGCTCGTCGGCAAGCTCGAAGCGTCTGTCGCTGCCCTCGAACGGCGCTTGTCGGCGAAGGACGTCGAGGCGCAGTCGCTTTCGGCTGCCAAGGAGGAGACGATCGCCTCGCTTTCGCGACAGGTCGACAGCGTCAAGACGGAACTTGCGACCGTCATCGCCGCGCGGGAAGGGGCCGTCAAGGCGGCACTTGACGAAGCGGCTGCGACTCGGCTCGAGCGGGACGTTGCGCTAAAGTCGGTGGAAGAGGCGGAACGGCGGGTCAAGGAGGTCGAGGAGCTGGGCGAACTCCACACGCAGCAGCACAAGGCGACCGAGCAGCAGCTTGAGCGGGAGAAGGAGCTCGCCCTTCAAGCTGTTCAGGCGGAAGTCGAACGCCTCAAGCTGGACTTGCAGGCCAAGGCGCAGAAGGCGGATCTGCTGCAGCGTGCGGTTGACCGCTTCGAGCGACTCGAGGCGCAACGACAAGCGTACGAGAAGAATCAACGCGCCGGAACCGACTTGCTCAAGTCCCGACTCGCCGAATTGCAGGCTCGCTCGTCGAACTCGGCCACTCCTCTCGCTCGCTCTTCGTCCTCTGCATCAGCCGCCTCCACGATGTCCGACTCGACTGCGCCGTCGAGCGTCATCGAGAACAATGTCGAGCTGCAGATCCGCAACGCGGAACTCGCCTCACGGCTACTTGAGGTCGAGAAGCAGGCTGAGGTATCGGAAGCGGCGGCACAGCGCGAGAAGGGCCAGCTGAACGGGCTGCTTGACCTGAAGCAGCGGGAGCTGGACGAGACTGAGGCGCGGGCGGAGGATTGGAAGCAGGTACGTCCGTTCCCTCGCTTCGTTGAACTTACTCTCGCTAACGCCTCTCCTCGCACGCAGAAATACCTCGCCGCTCAGCGCATGCTCGATCAGCTCTCGGCTGCCCAATCAGCCGCCGATGAGAACCGCCGCCCATCTGTCTCGCCAGACACCGATCTCCTGCCTTCGCGCACGACCTCGCTCACCCGCCGCCCTCTCTCGACCGCCCAGTCTCCCGCACCCTCCGCCCGCTCCTCCCTCGTCTCGCCCTCCCAGAACCCCTCTTCCCCCTGGTCGAAGTCGATTCCGCCTCCTCTCCCTTACTCGCCTCACCAGCAGCGCGAGCGGGAGCGCGAACGTAAAGCGCGGAGGGAGACGATCGCGCGTGATTTGCAGAGGTTGAAGGAGGGGAAGGTCGTGGGCAACTCGAGGGATGGGTGGGATAGTCCGACGACTAGTCCGACTAAGAGCGAGTTTGCGGCGAGGAGGGAGAAGTGGTCGAGTTGAGCGAGGAAGAGGGTGTTCGTGTATAGTCTTGGTCTTGGTTCGCGTCAACTCTTCGTTCTTTCACCCGGTAGTCCTCCTTTCGTCTGTCCAGCAGTTGTTTCGCTCGCAACAATCATATTGGCGCAGAAGTGTTCTTACAACAAGGAGAGGAACCTCCGATCGCTCGGCGCGCAACTACTCTTCTGCCTCCTCGTCCCACCAATCGAGGACGCCAGTTCCGTCTTCTGCCATCGAGCACTGCGAAGCGAACTGCGGTCAGTCCTCCTTCCACAGAACCGGCTAGGGATACAAGCACGCACAATGAGCGAATAAGGCGGCTTGCCATTCGTCCTCGCCGTATCCATCACACTCGGCTGCTGCTGCTCTCCCTGCACGCCCGGTGCTCCAGCCGCAGCAGGCGGCTGACTCTTCCCGCTCGTCGGGCTCGTATCGTCCCAGTGTTCCTCCTCGACTCGAATCCGGATCCAGTCTTTCCGACCGATGAAGAGCTTGCTGTCTTCGGGAGAGGAGAGGAGGTCTTTGATTGTTGGCCGGTGCGGCTCGGTGCCGTCTGAGGGGAGCCAGAAGAATGCTCGTCGGTCGTGGTCGCTGCGCGGGGGTGCACGTTAGCTGTCGGGGCGTCCAATGAAGGAGAGGAAGGCGCACAAGGCAGAGTAGTCGGGAAGCAAGTTTGGAGGGATCAGGATGTCGTCAAAGAAGCCGACCGTTACTGCGGGCCAGGCAAGCTGATCAGCGCTAGTACCTCCTCCCACCGAGCTGAAGGCGACGCACCGACGATTCCTTCTGGACTCTGCGACTTGACCTTGCCCAGGATGGCCTCGCCGATATATGGTCGGAAGATGATCAATCGGAATTCGCCTGCTCCGTCCAAGTGCCTCGTCAGTCAGAATCACTCACGACAGTGCAGAGAAGACGCACACTTGTAGTAGAAGCAGCCGTCGCCGTACAGGACTGCGCCTTCTGTGGAGGAGAGGATGTCGAGGAGGGAGATGCACAAGCCGACGTTCGGGATGACCTGCAGGCGCGATCACATCTTGGTCAGCTCACGAAGGACTGGACCCACCCGTCTGCCAGCCTGAATTCGGCAAGCAGCGCGAGAGGGTCGACAGCCGGAAGCTGCCCAGGAAGAACAGCCTGCGCACCCTGTTCGCGTACCGCCTGTGGATCTCCTCCCTGATCGCCTCTGCAGGCTCCTTGTCAAAGTCGCGCGGCTCGACCTTGATCGTGTCCTGTAGTCGCCGCGAGACGAGCGAGCGATGAGCGGGACGAGGCGAGGCGGGACAAGCGCGAGTGGGTACGCACCTTTTGGATGCAGAAGGTGAACATCCCGGTGACGTCTCCAGCGCGGTCAAGCGGCTTCCAGCGGCAGCAGCGAGCGAGCGAGCGAGTGTCGAGAGGCAAGCACCGCCTCGATGAACACGAGCGAGCTGGACAGCGACAAAGAGTGCTTCTTCTGGCGTTGCAAGGCCTTGTATATGACAAAAGACGACAATCAGAGCTTGACTGTCCTTTCCAGCCCTTCTCGCGGTCCTCGAGGTCAACTCGCTCGCCTCCTCACATCTCAAGCTCAGTCTCCGCCTTGTCACTCGCACACACGCTCACGCTCAGCCAGACACGCTCAACTTTACGCACGCTACTCCTACAACCCACCATGAGCGACGCACCGGCGCAACAACCCGCGCGCAAGCTCACCAAGCGCGAGAAGAAGGCGCTCGAGTTCCGCGCGAAGAAGAAGGGCAAGGCGGTCGCGCCGAGCTTCGAGGACGAGGTTGCTGAGATTGAGGAACGGGAGAACGGTGGACTGGACGCGGAGGAGGAGGAACAGGTGAAGAGCAAGGGCGACAAGGGGTCGAAGAAGCGGAGACGGGACGATGAGGAAGAGGCGAAAGCGGAGGACGCGGCTGCGAACGAGGGCGAGGAGGATCAACCGAAGAAGAAGAAGCGGCAACGTGGCAAGACAAAGGCTCAGCGGGAGAGAGAGGCGAGGGAGGCAGCGGCGAACGGAGAGGGAGGGGAGGGGCATCACCGTCTGCTGCTCTTCGTCGGTGAGTGTCGCTCCATCAGAGCCTGAAGACTGTCCCGAGCGTAATGCGGCCGCTAACGCTCATCCGCCTCGCTCCAGGCAACATGCCCTACACGATCACGGTCGACGAGATCAAGAAGCACTTTGAGCCATGCGGTGCGTCCCTCCCGTCTCTTAGCTAGAATCTGACTCAACTGACGTCCTGACGTCGTCGCCGCAGGCGAAGTCCCAACCGTCCGCCTCCTCACGCCCAAGAACGCCTCCTCCGACTCTTCCTCGAAACCCGCCTCCAAAGGCTGTGCCTTCCTCGAATTCACCTCCGCCACCGCCCTCCAATCCGCTCTCCGCTTACACCACTCGACCCTCTCCTCTCGCAAGATCAACGTCGAGTTGACCGCCGGAGGAGGCGGAAACTCTGCGACTCGCCGTGCGAAAATCGAGGAGCAAAGGAAGAAGTTGAATACTGAGAGGGAGAAGGCGGCGAAGAACAAGAGAATGAAGGAGGGCGAGCGCGAGGATGGGAACAAGACGGGGAGGTGGAAGTTGGCTGCTGAGAAGCAGAAGAACGGTGGAGAGGGCGGCGAGGGAGCGGCTGAGGCGAGCGGCGATGCGAAGGGCGCAAAGGGCGGAAAGAAGGTCAGGGACAGGCGGTTGAAGCCTGGAGCGCAGAAGGACGAGGCGGCGAAGCAGAAGAAGGCGGAGGCGTGGGCGCTCAAGGCGTCGACCGGCGCCAATGCCATCAAGCTTGCGAGTGGGTGGGGCAACAAGGCCAAGTAGGAGGAAAGTCGGGTCGGGTCTTGCCATTTCACGCCGTTGTGGTCTACATTCTCCTCCTTTGCGAGAAGGACGGGTCCCTGTGCTCATCGTCTCGCTTCGCTGCTTCCCGGACCGCTACGTAGCTTGAGCCGGACCTCTTCAATGCTGCATACGCCACAGAAATGAGCACTCGCGTCGACGTGAGGTTTCTTATTTTGCCGTCGGTTCGGCCGATGAGGGCGTTGACTGGTTCCCACTCGTCTCAACTCGCCTGGCCGCTTAGCTAGCTCAGAAACTGCTGTCTTGCACTCGCTACAATCGGCCCGGCCCGCTCAGCTACTCCCACACGCCGTCCGCCCGGTCCTACGACTTCATCGCCGAAGGAAGCGAAGAGCCTGATGACGGGCACTGCGGGTCTCGCTGGTGATAGAGGACGTAGACGAGAAGCTGTCAGGACGGATGACGAGCGGGAACCGCTGCTTGGACGGGCGGAGGAGCGGGAGGAGACGAAGAAGGCGACCCCTCTACCTCTGAGTGCGTTCCTGACGCTCCCCGTCCATGCGCCAGTCTCTCAGGGCTCAAGAGCTTGTGTATAGTAGCGATGGAAAGCGTCAGGACTGACGATTGACCTTTCGCAGCCCAACTCCTCGTCCTCTCCCTCATGCGCTTCGGCGAACCCGTCGCCTTCACGCTCATCTTTCCCTTCGTCTCCCAATTTATCGAAGACCTGCACGTCACCGACGACCCGTCCAAGATCGGCTACTACGCCGGAATCATCGAGTCGATCTTTGCGTTCACGACGTTCTCGACGGTGTTGGCTTGGGGGAGGCTGTCGGATCGGATAGGTCTGTTCGTTCATGTCTATCACTCTCGAAGGATGTGTACTGACGTTTTTTTTTGCGCGGGCAGGTCGGAAACCTGTGCTCATCATCGGCTTGACGGGTGTGACGCTCTCCATCGTCTCGTTCGGCCTCAGCAAGTCCTTCTGGATGCTCGTGGTTTCTCGCTGTGTTGGCGGCATGCTGAACGGGAACGTGGCGTGCGTGCATCTGCTCGCAGAACGTTCAAACGATGGGCTGATGTCGTCGCGCTCGCAGGGTGATCAAGTCTGTCGTGGGCGAGATCACGGACGAGTCGAATCAAGGTCGGGCCTTCTCCTTCCTCCCGCCTGCATGGTCCATAGGCTCCATCATTGGGTGCGTTGCTCAACATATCCTCACCTTACGAGCCAGTACTAACCGGATCTAGCTGCGCAGACCTCTACTGGGCGGCTACCTGTCCCACCCTGCCGACAACTTCCCCTCCCTCTTCGGCCACTCAACCTTCTTCCGCAACAACCCTTATGCCCTCCCCTGCTTCGTCGGCGCGCTCTTCCCCTTCCTCGGCGCACTCGTCGGCCTCTTCTTCCTCGAAGAATCGCTCAAGCCCGTCAAACCTGTCGCCCCTGTCGAAGGCGACCGAGAATGGAGGAAGAGCGTGTCGAGACATCAGCGCTTTGTTGCGGCAACTTCGACGACGTTGCCAGCTCCTCCAGGCCAGCTGAGGCGGTTTGAGGAGGACGAGGGGACGGACAGCGGATATAGCACGCCTGCGCGCGAGGCGAGCGCGTCTCGGTTGGCTGAGGGAGGTGTGAGTGCGGAGCAGGTGGCGAATGAGGGAGCGGCAATCAAGGCGAAGAAGCCGCCTGGCTTTCGCGAACTGTTCACGCCGCGAGTATGGGCGTCGCTCGTCACCTACGTGAGTTCGCTCGCCTTGACCGCTTCAGCTACGTGTTGCTGACGTCCTTGCATTTGGCCCGCAGGCGCTCCTCGCGCTGGAGACGGTCGGCCTGGACGTGAGTCCCTTCCAGCCTAGCCCCGTGAAACGCCGCTGACGCTTTGCATCCTCCTAGGCCCTCTTCATCCTTTTCTGCT
Organism: Rhodotorula toruloides NP11; assembly: GCF_000320785.1. Taxonomy (NCBI): domain Eukaryota; kingdom Fungi; phylum Basidiomycota; class Microbotryomycetes; order Sporidiobolales; family Sporidiobolaceae; genus Rhodotorula; species Rhodotorula toruloides. The sequence goes on along the minus strand of NW_015622971.1, from coordinate 405,934 downwards.
ACTCTTCCGTCAAGATCGGCGGCCTAGGTGCGTCCCTTCCCCTCCTACACTCCAACCTTCCTAACCCCTCTCCCTCCCTCCTCGCAGGCTTCAAAGAATCCGACATCGGCTTCGCCCTCTCCCTCAACGGCCTCCTCTCCGTAGCCCTCCAAGTCCTCTTCTTCCCGCCGCTCCAAAAACGATTCGGCACCGTCCGCCTCTACAGGACGTTCATGAGCCTGTGGCCGGTCGTGTTTGCGCTCTTTCCGGTGATGGGGTGGTGTGCGCGCGAGAGGGGACGTAGGGAAGTTTGGACCGTGATGGTGGTCATGTTGGCGCTCAAGTCGATGTGCGTTTCGTTTCCTCTCTCTCTCCCTCGAGCTCTGACGGATGCGTTGGCTGATCCCGCTCAACTTTGCAGCGCCAACATGTCGTATGGCTGCAACATGCTCAACATAACCGACTCTGCGCCCTCCAAGCGCCTCCTAGGCACACTGAACGGCGTCGCCCAAATGGTCGCGTGCGTCCCTCCCCCCTCCCTTCCCTCTCCCTCTTCCTCAACTAACTATCTTCGTGTGTGCAGGTCATTGATGCGCGCCCTAGGCCCCTTCACCGCCTCCTCCCTCTTCGCCTTCTCCGTCTCCCACCGCCTCTGGGGCGGGAACTTTGTCTTCGTCGTTATGGTCCTCCTGGCGCTCGTAGGGGCGGGGAGTACGTTCGCGTTGCACGAGGGTGGGAGGGCGAGCGCGACAGAGGAAGAGGAGCAGAACTCGTAGAGGTGCAACGAGTGGGTTTTGGGGGAGGAACGACGGGATATGCTTGTTGCAGTGCGAGACGGGCTACGAGAGAGAGAGGAAGGGGAATCGGGTACTGATTGAACTGATGGGATGCGTGGGTAAGCGAGAAGAGAGATGCTCGGGAGTCACACAACCGAAGAAGAAACGAAACGGGGCGAGGTTTATGTACTTTTGACGGGGAACCCAAGAAACAAGCGAGAGGACGAGCGTCGCTCGCGATCACAGCCCACACTTCTCGACCGCGCGACTCCACCTCCTCCCGACCACGCTCCAACTCCTCGCCTTTCCCTCCTTGTCCATCCTCCCCCTCCTCCTACGCACCCTCTCCTTCCCCTCCCCCTCCTCCAAGCCCGCATGTTCTCGCTCCCTCTCGACTCCACTAGCACTCAGCACGACTCTCCCCTCTTCGTCCACCACCAGACGGGGTAAGGGTCCACCGCGGACACGCGCGTGGTGGGCGTCCAAGACGCGAAGAGAGGAGGGGTCGAGTTTTGAGCGCCATAACAGACGGGGGTGACGGTTCCTTCCTCTCCAGTCTGATTCCGACTCGGAGTCGGACACTTCTGATGTATAGGCCGAGGGAGGGACGTAAGTCCGCTCGACGCCCGAGTTAGGGAGTGAGGTGTAGTGGCCCTCGTCGACCGAGTGCGAGGGGTGGTCGTATGTCGGAGAAGGGAGGTTCGAAGGGACGGGCAGGATAGAGGTCTTGTGCGAGGGTACGAGCGAAGGCGAGACGAGAGGCGAGTCGAGCGGTGTTGCGTACGCTGACCGGACGGCGGCGATGTGCGAGATTGCGAGGTTGGTGTCGAGTCGAGGCGGGTGAGCGTGTTCGACGTGCGTCGGGGGAGAGACATCCAGCTTGTCGTCGTCGCCGGGAGAGCGCCGGAGGTACTTTTGTTGTTTCGCGAGTCGGGGGTCGGGGAACGGTCGTCGTTCATCCGAGTCGTCCTCCTCCTCCTCGAGATCCTCCTCGTCGTCTGCTCCACCACCCGAGTCTTCCTCATCCGCATCTTCGTCGTAGTCGTCGTCCGAGTAGGAGAGCGAGCTCGACAGACTCGAGTCGTACGAGTAGTCTTCCTCGTCGGCGGAGCGCCAGCTCAGCCGCCCGTCCGCGTCCCGATCCGCCGGGTGTATCCGCCCCGCAACATCCCGCGCCGCCGAGCCAGGCGAGTTCGAAGCCGCAGGAAAGCGCGTGTCGAGATCCCGGTCTTCGAGGTCGAGCGGCGGTAAAGGGCGACTGTCTGTCCTTTTGAACGCGGGCGGGAAGAGCGGGGCTGTACTGAGGTCGTCGTTGTAGAATGTTTGCGGGTACGACGACGACGAGGAGGGAGAGGGAGAGGCTATTGCTGTGAGGCCGGCTGCGGTCGATGGAGGAGGAGCGGGCTGGGACGAGGAATTGGGTGGCCGGGTCGCACCGTTCGACTTGGCCTTTGCGCCAGCCTGTGTACAGTCTACTCGTCAGCACCTGCGCCCACTCCCAGTTCCACTCCTTCCGAGGTCCAACGTGCGTGCGATGGAGAAAAGTCTCGCTGCCTCGCGGTGCGGTCTCGGAGGAGAGTGTGCGCACCTTTTTGCCGTCGTGTTTGCCCTTGTTGGTGTGCGCATGCTTCCTTGCCATGAGCCCTGCGCCGGTGTCCTCGCTCCTCGTCGCCGTCGCCGTGTGATCGTGCGGAGTGGTCTTTGGGGCACGGTGCGGGGTCGCGTCCTTCGCTCGACGTGGTGGTGAGGGTGTGCGGTGCTGGTTGTCGTCGCGGTTGAAGAGGCCGGGCAGCAGTTGCGCAAAGTCGACCGAGCACAGCGCGGCGTCGTACAGCGCCGAACTCATCCTCACCTGACCCTCAGCACAGTGGGGGGGACTTGACTGCACGTGCACCGAATTCGAGCGGGAGAGAGGAGAGAGACGGGAGGGAAGTGAGAGTAGCAGCAGTGAGCACAGTCTGGCAGAGTGAAGTACAAGGACAACCAGCAACCACGCCCTCGAATCACGATCCTCACCCGACCTCGACCAGCTTGCACCATCCCGCTCGCCCTTTGCGCAACCCCGCTCACAAGCTCGGCGATGGTGACAGCTTTTCCCTTCCTGCGCTCATCTCGACGAATCGAGTCCAGTACGGGTGGGCAAGGAGGCGTGCGAGACGACGTGGAAGAGGAGCGAGGAGGAGGAGGGACACGGCCTTCTCAAGTCGAGAGGGCTTGCAACGAGGGTGCTTGCAGTCGCTCGTATTGCACTTGTGGGCTCGGGAGAGACGCAGGGCAGAGCTTGAAGGTCGTGGCGGAGTCGACGCGCGTGGAGGAAAGGGAGCGATCCCTCTGTTCCTCCTCCTCCTCGATTCCAAGCGCATCTCTCGGCTGAATGGGAGCTTGGATGAACGACGATATGCAATGCACAGCAAAAGCGATTCTACCCTCTCAAGCGCTCCTCTGCTCGCCTCGACTCAAGCGCGTTCTCCCTTCCTCGCCTCTACTTCCTCCTCACGAGCTCTCCACTCTTCTCACTCCTCCCACCCGACTCGCGAGCATCGCTCTGACGATGCTGGCCGTACCAAACATCCGACGAGGCCCACCTATCTCCTCCCGCTTCTCCCCATCCGCCCCGGTAGTTCGTCCCGAGCGAGAAGTACAAGTTCTGCAGATGGAACGACGGGCCGCCCGCGTAGGAGAACGAGGTCGAGTGGATGTAGGTGTTGGAGTCGTGCCAGGACGAGTGGAAGAGAAAGGAGGTCGTGTGAGTGTAGGTCGGGTAGGGGTTGCGGCTGTAGGGCTTGGAGCGAGGGAGCTGAGAACGCTGCGGGACCAACCCGGTCCGACATCTCAGCGTCGAACCTGGAAATGGCGCAGCTGAGAACGCGGGCAAGGGGAGAGGACGCACCGGCTCCTTCGACGCCTCGTCCGCCCTCGCGCTCGTCGAGCTCCTGCGCTTCTTCCCGCTCGTCGACGCCTTCTGCTCGTGCTTCGCCGACCGATTCGAGTCGCGATTCTTGAGCTGCACGAGCGACTGGGCTGTGTCCTGCGCCGCTTCACCCGCCTGATCCTCGTTGCCCTGCTCGTCCGAGCGCTCATACATCTGTCGCCAACGCCGTATCGAACAGTCAGCCAAACCATTCCCCTGCGTCGGGCCAACACGTCGAGCGGTAGCCAGCGCACCTCATCCCACTGCTCCATCACCCTCTGCAACACCTCCTCCTCCTCCTCCCCCTCTGCCCTCCCTTCCTGCCTGATCTTCTCAGCCTCGCGCTCGTAGAAAGCTTGGAAAGAGAGGGAGTAGACGCATTTGCCGGGGCCGGAGTACTGGTTGGTAGGCGAGGAGAGGGGGAGGGAGCGGTCTGCGGGCGGGAAGGGAGGGTATGAGCGGCGCACAGGGACAAGCGTGTGGTCGGACGGACTGTGAGAGTCGGGCGAGGGCATGCTCTGCGTGTGGAAGCGAGGAAAGCTGCGAGGACGCGAGAGATGAGCCCCTTCGTCAAGCGGCTAGATGCCATGCGCCGCCGTGTGGCGCCTGTAGCTGCTCAGCTTCAGACGTTATCACTCACCAGTAGCCTCCTCGCCTGGTCTCGTTGCGGGCGAGTGAGTGGAAGGAGGCGAGGCGCTGGACGCGATGTCAACGGGCGAATGTCAACGCACGACAACCTCTCACACGACCTTGCGCGAGCACTAGCGACAGCTTATAAAGCACTCGGACGCACTTCTACACCCTCTGCAAACCCACGAACGCGCCCATCTGGCGGTTGAAGCGAGGTCGACCTTCGCAACCCTCTCTTGCTCGCCTCTTTCCCTCCTTCCCTCCACTCGCTCCCACCAAATATCGTCAAGTCGCGCACAAACAAGTACGTCCGACACGACAGAGGCCCTCCGGAGAGCTGGGCAGCACTCATACGCGCTCGACTCGCTTTCCTGCAGCTCCTCTCACCCTCTCCTCGACTCGACTCGCCTCACTCGTCAGCCATGGCTCGCAACAGTACTTCGAAGGGTGCGTTGAGCTGTTTGAGTGGAGGGAGACGCGTCGAGCTGACCCTCTCCGGCTGCACACGCAGGTCCTCGCTCGTCCTCGCCGTCCAAGTCCTCGTCGGCCGCAGGAGAGTGCGTCCGGACTCGCCTTCGTCTCAAATGCTTCTCATGGATGCTGGCAGACTGCGGTCTTACCTCCCTGCGCACAGCAACCCCAACTTCTCCGCCTGGCGCTCGTTCTACGCCGTCCGTCCCGGTCCTCCTCCCCTCTCCCCTCTCTCCCCGCGGGCTGACGGGTTGTAAGGGGAGCAGGTCGAGTCCGTCAAGTTGAGGGAGAAGTACCCCGGCATGAAAGGCAAGACGGTCCAGAAGCGTTTGTCGGCGCTTTACAAGGTGCGTTCTCCACTCCTCTTTCCTCGGCCCATGGTCTCGTCCCGAGCGATGCGAGCTGATTTGTTCCGATGGTGTGGGAGACAGAAACGCAAGGCCGAGCAGGAGAAGCCCGCTTCCGACGCCGACGCTTAACTCCTCCTCCTCCCTCCTCTCGTCTCGCAAGGCTTAGCCCGCTTTCGTTCAGTACTTAGTCGCGCGCAGCTTCGCTCGTCTTCGTGTTGTTGCCAATCCAAGCTTGTAGCTACCCGGCGACCGCGAGTGAGAGCGTGAGAGCTAGCAGGCAGCCAAAGGAGGGACTCGAAGCGGACCAGTCGAGGGAAGAGAAAAAAGGCCATAGCAAGGGTCGGGGCGTCCGGAAGAGAAAGAAGGGGACTCGGGGGGTGTTCGACAAAGTACAACTTCCCGGGGTGAGAGAGAGAGAGGGAGGACGAGCTCCCCTCCTTCGGAATTTCCCTTCGCACGACGCGCGCCCGCCCCCAAAACCTGGATCCGTTTCTTCCCTCCTCCCGTTCGCACCCCGAGCCAGAAAACTCCAATCGCTTGTTTAACGGTTGGACTTGGCGACACGCTCGAGCTCGCTGTGGACGTTCCCCGAGTCAGTATGGGAGATGGGAAGAAGGAAGGAGGGGAGGGGGGACGCACTCCTTCTTCTTGATGGCGTACGAGTTCGACGAGCCCTTGGCCGCGTTGATGAGCTCGTCAGCGACTGTGCGCGAGTTCGTGGTCGCCAAATCAGCTCTCATCGCTCGGCTTCGAACAGACAGCCAACGCAGAGACGGCTCGAGACGCACGGCACTCCGAGATGCTCTTGACGTTGCGGAACGACGACTCGCGAACACCGATAGTGATGAGCGCGATAGCCTGGTTGACGCGACGGAGGGGCGAGACGTCGACGGCCTGGCGACGGACGGTACCCTGCGAGCCGATGCGGGTCGAGTCCTCGCGGGGACCGGTGTTGACGATCGCGTCGACGAGGACCTGGATCGGGTTCTGGTCCGTGAGGAGGTGGACGATCTCGAACGCGTGCGCGACGATGCGGACGGCCTGCGCCAAACGAGAGGTCAGCTTGAGGACTGGCGCCAGGAGGGCTTGCGACACACCATCTGCTTCTTGCCGTTGTTGCGGCCGTTCATCATGAGGCTGTAGGGGAGGGTCGCAGGGAAGACGAGGTGGAGGAGGAGGGCGACAAGGTCCAGTCAGCCAAGCGTTCTCGTTCGCCCCGTTCATCTTCATCCGTCTCGCGCTGCACCACGATATCTCTGCGCCAGGCCCCATCTGAGAGCGTCGTGCCTCACCTGTTGACGAGGCGCTCAACGATGGGCATCTGAGCCTTGCGGAACTGCTTGGTCGCGTAGCGTCCGGCAGTGTGAGGGAGGAGGATCGAGTTGCGGACTTGGATGTAGTCCGTCAACGAGATGTCCTTGACCTCGACCTCGGAGGCATCCCACTTGTTGAAGAGGAGGATGCCGTTGGCGTTGGCCGCGAGAACGTCCTGTTTGACGGCGAAGAACGAGAGTGTCAGCTGGTGCTGTTCTCTGCGCCGTTCGTGCGTCTCCCCCGCCATGCTGATTGACCCTCTCCTCCTCGAGTCGAAGGTCTGGCCGAGCATTCGTCCGGCACTCCCCGCCCGTTCCGACACCCGCACACGTTCAATCCAAGTCCCGCAACGTTCTCACTCCACTCGAGCATCCTCCCTGAGCGATGCGCGCGGTGACAGCACTGCCCCGCAGCCTGACCCTAGCTCCACGCCCTCGAGGCCGCTATTCCTCGGCCGTCCCTCGCTCTGGCGTGTCCGCGCCTGTCCCATCCAATCCGTGTGCCCTCGCAGCTCCATCCAGTCCACCCCTCGCAGTCCCAGTGAGCGTGTGTGGTGTGGGATGGCGGTGTCGGGGTCCGTTTTTCGACATGGGTGTAGCTCGATGTCGCGGGGTCGGGGGCGAGTCGCTGTTGGACGGGTGTGTAGCTGGGGAGGTGTAGAACTTGCCTGGGGGACAGGCGAGAAGTCGGTCGACGCCATGGCTGAGGAGGTGCGGGGCAAGAGAAGGGCGAGCGAGTGCGGCGCAGGCTTTTCGAGGCGCGCGACGAAGCGAGCCACAAGCCCACGCTTTGCCCGCTCTTACCTCGTCGCCACCCGCAACAATGGCAAGTTCTATCACTCTGGACAGACTCTACCACACCAGACACACACGCCAGTCCAACAACCACCCGCCCCCGACCCCTCCTCGTCGAGATCATCCCACGCTCGAGCTCGCACTCGACGACCCCTCACACGGGCAAACGAGGGCACGCGCAGGGGGACTGGGTGGGGTGGTGTATGAACTAGGTGCAGAGGGAACCGCTGTCGGTCGAACGGGACCCGCCAATGCGCGACGACTTGCGACACAGCGACTCGACCACCAACCACCCCCCTCTCGCAACATCCCACACACTCGCGCAGGACTCGGGAGCTGACCAGCGCACCCCTTCGAACGCACACAGGAGTCTACCTCGAAGACCCAGGTCAAGCTCGCCAAGGTTGTCAAGGTTCTCGGCCGCACCGGCTCGCGCGGTGGTGTCACCCAGGTCCGCGTCGAGTTCATGGACGACGCGACCCGCTCCATTGTCCGGTGAGCAACCGCCCTAGACTGTCTGCTCCCTGTCCGCGGTGCGGCGAAGCTGACTTGATGTACTTGACGTGCTTGCAGGAACGTCAAGGGCCCGGTCCGTGAGAACGACATCCTCGCTCTCCTCGAGTCCGAGCGTGAGGCCCGGTGCGTCCCCAATACTCCTCGTAATGCTCTCACCCTCGCTGACCTGCCGCTCGGAAACAGCCGCCTTCGCTAAGCGATACCCGGCGTTGTCTCCTCCGCTTCCCCTCCTTTCTCTTTCCTCTCGACAATGAACCCACGCAAAGACGCCTCCTCCTCCTTCTTCCTCTCGACTCTTCCTCTCGCTTGACACCTAAACCGACCTCACTTGTTCCGCCTCCCTTTCGACTGCTCCCCCTCCCTCGCTTTCCGATCCGACTTGACGCCCTTCACTCGCTCCTCTGTTCCGGCTCTGTTGTCTGCGGGAGATGGGACGGTTGGTCACTCGAAGCGCGTGAGGATGGACGGGAGGAAAGTGAGGGATGGTTTCGGTGTATAGGCGGAGTGGACGGTCTGAGAGGGACGACGGAACGAGACGGTTCTTTGCGTGATCCTTGCGGCGGTTGTGCGAGATCAGAGAGACAAGTGAAGCTGTTCTGCTGCCGTTCGCGAGGATCGTCAACTTAGAGGAACTGAGCGAGTTCCACCCTCGTCCTCCTACCGTTCGCACCGCTCGCTCATTGGGGACCGCTTGGCCTGTCTTCTAGTCCCGCTGAAGCTACTGCAAACGCTCACAAGTCCGCGCGAAGCCCACCGCCCCCTCTTCCCTCCTCTCAATCCTCATCACTTTCCCTCTCTTCGCCTCTCTCCTCGCACTCTCCAACCGTTCAGAACTCCCATAACCATGCCCCTCCTCTCAACCACCTCCACTCTAGCCTGGAAGGCCGGTGCCCTCCTCAGTCCGTCCCTCCTCCTCGCTTTTCTCCCCGCTCGGCGACTACTGACCTTAATCGGGTGCGCTGGGCGTGAACAGCTTCGAGCGGGATTGTGGCGGGCGCGTTTGGAGCGCATGCGTTGGGTCCTAGGTTGGGCGAGAAGGCGGGGACTTGGGTGCGTTTTCCCGAGTCTCAACTTGCTACCTGTCCGACGAGGAGGAGGTTCCTCGGCGGGTTGGTACGACTGAACTGATCGGGATGCTCACGCTTCACCTTGTTTGGACAGACGATGGCGAGCCACTACGCAATCATGAACGGCAGTACGTCCCCTCCCTTCCCTTCCCTCCTCCCGCTCCTCTCGCTGACACCACTCGAGCGGCGCAGTCGGACTCCTCGCCATCTCCCAACACCCAACATACTCCAAGCGCATCGCCATACCGCTCATCATAGCCGGCACGACCCTGTTCAGCGGCTCGATCTTTGCGTTGTTGCTCTACCGCGAGCGGTGCGTCTTCTTTCGCCGCTTCAGTTGTCTCCACGCCGCCGCGGGTGAGAAGCTGATTGTTTGCTGGGAGTCCCGCAGGATGGGCGCCTGGACGAAAATTGTGGGACCGACGACGCCCCTCGGCGGGTTGTTGATGATCGGGGGATACCTCTCGCTTGTAAGTCCGGCTGCTTCCCTCGCTCTCGCTAGCATACGAGCACTTTGTGCGGATGTCTGGCTCGAGCTTGGGGTGTAATGTTGACTCCCTCGTCGACTCGCAGCTCTTCTAAAGCGCCTTCCCCTCGCGACGCCTTCTCTCCTCGCCCTCGAGTCTTCGGCTCTTGTTGTATTCTCCCCGCTCGCCACTCACTCATGCAATGCACCTCTCCCCAGCACCCGGAACTAATCAGCGAGAGGATGGTCGACTTGGACTGCTCTCGACAGACTCTTCGCTTTCGCTTTCTTTCTTCCCTCACACGGCTCGCGTCCGCTCGAAAGGGTTCGACAGGAGTGAGAGCTACAACATGTTGCAGACAGGGAACCTAAGCTAAGCTTACGACAACGCGAGAGGAGGGACGGGATCGGAAGACGGGCTCGAGGACGAGAGTTTGCGGCGCCTACTCATTCGCCTTCTCCTTCTCCTCCTTCCACTTCTGTGTCACAAACGCCACCACTCAGCTCCTCCTCTGCGCGAGACGCAAGCGAGCGGACGAGGGCCAACGCACCCTGTACAGCGTCGACACCCTCTTCTGCACCATCCTGCCCTTCATGTTCGGGTCTCGGCCTTGATCTTCGGGGCTTCGCGCTGTTCGACCAGTCACCAGCGAGTCAGCTGCGCGCGCGAGGAGGGAGGCGGGAAGAGGACGCACGGCGTAGAATTCGCGCCAGGCGGAGAGGCCGGGGTTGCTGTGTCACGAGCCCGGAAACTAAGCCTATCAGCGTCCCTGAAACGCGTAAAGGCGGGGAACGGACGCGGGACGCACTCTCCTGCGGTGGAGGAGGACTTGGACGGCGAGGACGAGCGAGGACCTGCGCGCGCATCAACCGGAGTGAATCAGCTCGACGCGTCTTCCTCCGCGAGTAGGAGCCCGACGCACCCTTCGAAGTGCTGTTGCGAGCCATGACTGACGAGTGAGGCGAGTCGAGTCGAAGACGAAGAGGGTGAGGAGCTGCAGGAAAGCGATTCGAGCGCGTGTGAGTGCCGCCCAGGTCTCCGGAGGGCCTCTACCTTGTCAAAAGTACTTGTTTGAGCGCGACTGGGCGATGTTTGGTCGGAGCGAGTGAGGAGACGGAGGGAAAGAGGCGAGTGTGAGAGGATTGCGAAGGTCGGCCCGCTTTCACCGCGACTTGGGCGCGTTCGTGGGTCTGCAGAGGGTTTAGAAGTACGTCAGAGTGCTTGATAGGCTGCCAGGAGTGCTCGCAAGGGCGGAAGAGGGAGTCGTCGTGCGTTGACATCCGCCTGTTGACATCGCGTCCACCGCTTCGCCTCCTTCCACTCACTCGCTCGCAGCGGGACAAGGCAAGGACGGACGAGGTGAGTGAGGCCGAGTCAAGCTAGGCAGTCGTAGGCGGCGCACGGCGTCGCAAGGCTGCTTGCATGCCGCACAGAAGCTCACACTCGCTCGCGTCCTCGCAGCTTTCCTCGCTTTCACACGCCCAACATGGCCTCGACCGACACGCAAGGTGTGTTTTACTGCCTTTCTAGCTTCTTCGCATCGCTCACACACTCCCCGACGGCCCGCAGACCCCTACCCGACTCCCTCGCCCACCGCCAAACCCGCCTCAGCGGCCTCTCGCTACACCGGACCGCACCGCTACGTCTACTCCGATGACTGGAAGGAGCTCTACGAGGCGATTGCGGGCGAAGTGAAGGAGAAGAAGCTGGACGTGGGTCAGGAGAAGATGCTTGAATTGGTCCTCGACATGTGGGATAGGGTGCGTCTTCAGCCTCGTCTTTCGAACGAGCTGCGATATTGGAAGGCAGATCTGACGACGCTTCGTCTTGTGCGAACCGGCAGGAGTTCAAGTACGACGATGAGCCAGAGCCAGACGTCGGCCTCGAAAAGTCTCAAGGCTCGAACCTCACCCTTTTCCAGGACGACGACGACGACGAGCCCCTCCGTCTCCTCCCGACGCAGCCCGAATCGAAGCAGGAGAAGCGCAAGAAGAAGAAAAAGAAGAGCAAGAAGGCGAAGCGGCAGGCGGCGAGCGAGGCGGTCAAGGACGGCGCGCACGATTTCCAGGGCAGCGAGGCGGTCAAGCCTAGCAAGCATCAGTTCTTCGGCGACGAGGAGTAAGAGGGAAGCGGACGGGCAACTTGAGTACGCTTGAAACGGGTCTGAGAACGTTCGTCGCCGCCTTGCATGCGAGTAATGCAACGTCTAGTGCTACAGGCTCGAGGTCTACAACAATAGAGGGAAGTCTACATGAGGAACCTAGATCTGCGATGCCGCCAAGAGGTCATCGGCGTTGAGCCAGTCGACGCCAGCACGCAGGAGCGTCCGCCAGGTGTTGTCGCGGACAAAGGTCGGCCAGCTGCGCAAAGTGGGGTCAGCCGCGTTCGGGAGTGGTTCTCAAGGAAGTGTGCGCACTTGGGAGTCTCCCAGAAACGCGTCCTGATCCCCTTCGCATGCGCGGCCTGCACCATCCCCTGGATCTTCGCAAACAGCGCATCATCTATATCGAGCATGTTCATCCAGCCCGTGAACCGCTTCAAACTCGTGCTCGCCATCATACTGTTGGCGTACGTGTAGCTCGAGTTGCCGATGTCGTTCAAGGGAGCGTCGAAGAAGATGTCGCGGAGGGGTTGCTGTGCGTTGACGAGCGAGAGGGGACAGTTGCCGGTGCAGACGACGGTGAGGGGGCGGGTCGAGAGGGAGGAAGTGGCGCTGTTCCACGTGGTGAGGAGGTCGAGCGAGCGGAAGCGGTCGAGGGCGGAGATGACGGCGGGGTGAAGGGTAGGACCGTCGGTTTTGTAGTCGAGTAGGAGCTGCAAGGACTGCTCGGGATCGTAGTCGAAGACGCCGCTGCGAAGCGGAATCATCAGTGGGCGGAGTGACTGGCTGGTGAAGGTACCCTCACTTGACAGTCGCGGCCGTGGAGTTTGCCGGAAAGTCGGACGACGGGTTCTGCATCTGGAGGATCTCGAGCAGCGGGTCTGGAACGCGGAAGGGTCAGCTGCGATCGTCCTTCTCCGAAAGAAGCGACACTCGCTTACCTAGGTAAAGGCTGTTAAGCGTTCGAGGCGAGGAAAGCGAGACGCTCTTGTGTCCGACCTGCGGGGCAGACCGGCGTCAATGAGGAGTGTGCTTGACGAACGAGAATCAGAACTCACAAGGATCTCGCCGTTCACGAGGTGCAAATCCGCCTCGACACTCTTGCAGCCGAAACTCAGGGCGTCTAAGAGCGGCACTTGTCGCCAGTCTGCGAGAGGCGAAGTCAGCCCATTGCGTTTCGCTATCTGAAGGAACGCAACGTACAGTCGTTGTGCGAATGGATGTTCTGCGGCAATTCCGAACGAAGGTCAGTTTCCCCTCCTCGCAGAACGTTCAAGGAAGCAGCACACCTTCGGAACGATTCCCCTAGTCAGATCCGTCGAGTACTGGAGCTCTGGTAGCCCACTCTGCATCACCGACCCCGCCAGTGCGCCGATGGTTGACCGTGCGAACAGGATGGCGGAGGATCCGACAGCTCCGTTTTGCATCGTCGCATGAGACGCGGCGGATCCGGGGAATTAGCCGGAGGAGAGAAGAGGAATGTCGAGCATCGCAGGCGGTATCGTTCGGGGCGCAGGAGGAAGGGAGTCGAGGGGAGTGCAAGAATGGTTCGGAGAGAGGATGGCTCAGGCCTTGCGCGGGGTAGCCTCCTGTGCGCGCAGCCCGCGAGGAGGGCGGAGTTTAATCGGCGCTGAAAGAGCCGCAGAGCAAAGAGCACACGCAGGAGACGAGCGAAAGAGGATGGCGAGCGAGGTTGATCCGGGACAACGGCGCAGAGAGCGGCAGCCGAGAGCGCGGGTCGATTGGCCAGCGTGCGAGTGCCCTTGCCACTCCAGGCAACGACCGCAAGTCAAGCGTCTCGACTCTTGTTGAGCGCTCGACTGGTCGCTGTTGTCTTCGAGGACGGAGGGCAAAGTGTGTGAGCGGCGGAGCGGCGAGCGACGGAGGACCCAGGAGAGATCCGTCGGACGACCGTCAGCGACGCTATCAGGCGACTCGCGAGCCCGCTGGCTTGGCACGGGTCCGCCTGCCTCGTGAGATGGAGGGAGAAGTTCTTGCAACACCCTTTCCGCACGCGGTCGACGGTGACACAAGCAAGTCTTCACGCGCCAGTTCGGACACCCGCTCGTCTCGGGAGAACGCTGGCGGAAGATGCGGGACCGCTCGAAGGGGACGATAAGGAGAAGAGGAAGAGGGAGAACGGCTCGCTGGGGTTGCCAGACGGAGCATGCAAGGATTGCGCAGAGGCATATTAGAGCTACATCGGTTGGTACGACTCGGCTATGGAGACAGGCATGTGCGTGAGCGAGGAGGAGAGGAAGATACAGGTCAAGGGATATGAGGAGGAGAGGCGAGCACATTGGCTCTTTTGTCGATGGAGGGGAGGGCGCACTCAGATCCACTCGTAGCAGACGTGACGCTCCGCGATGGTCGGGGTCGCCTGGCCATTGGCGACGAGTTTGGCTCGCTCAGCCGCCGCAAAGCTCGCCGCGCCGCGCTTGTGCCTCGTCGTGTTGACGAGCGGGGTCTGCTGAATGCGCGGAGTCGGAAGCGACGGAACCGATGCGAAGCGCTGATGGACAGGCGGGAATTTGAACGACGCCGCGCGCGAGTCGTTCGAGTAGTACCCCGAGTCTGAGGTGTCGCCGCATGACGACGAGGCAGACGAGGCGCACGACGTCGCGAGGCTTGGGAGGTCGTTGCTCGAGCTGAAGTACTCGGAGAGCTCGTCGAGAGCCGGGCAGATGTCGTGCTCGGGGATGGGCGAGCGCTGAAGCGTGAGAGGCTTGATGGTCGAAGCGGAGAGGGCAGAGTCGCACGACTCGGCAGACTCGCTCGTCCCGAACGTCGCGACCGTGCAGGGCGTAGCATCCGCCGCATCAAATGTGACCGACGATCGTGAGGGGCAGAGGAGGACGTCTTCGGGGATGATGATGGTCGTGCTCGAGTCGCCCTCCTCGTCGTCGCTGAAGGTGAGCGGCGTGAACGTCGTGTGTCCCGTCTCGATGAACTCGATCTCGAGGTCGTGCGAGATCGAGCGAGCGTGGTGAAGTGACGGATGCTGGTCGGCGGAGCGGTCGAGCGAGGCGCCCTCGAAGACGATGTCGGCCTCGTCGTCGCCAAAGATCGCAAGCCCAGTGACGGGCGACGCCATCGACTCGCGTTTGGGCGGTTTGACGGTGCTCAAGCTCGCGCGGATCGTCGACTCGCGCCTGCTCCCCCTCGGACTGACCGCGACGTCTTCCTCGATCTGGCTGAGCCTGACGCGGTGGAAGTACTCGTTGACGGCGTCGAGTCCGGCAATCTCGTCCGACATGCGTTTGCGGTGCGCCGTTCGGGGAGTGAGCGGGACACGAGACGCTTTGGGCGAGGGGAGCTCGAGAGTGCAGCCGAGGGTTGGAGAGGGAGGCATGGACGATGCGGCGGTCGACACGGAGAAGTTGGACGACGTCGAAGGTCCGCGCGAGTGCGTCCAGGTGGGCTGGTCTTCGGACGACGAGGTGGAAGCGCGGTTCGCGCCACCTGGATAGCGGTTGTAGTACGAGTCGCTCTGCGTCACGGCAAGCCCAGGTCAGCATCGACCACGAAGCAGAGAGCAAGGCGGTGTGCTCACCATGTCGGCGGGACCGTCCGTCCATTCACCGGCGCAGCCAAAGTCGAGGCGGTCGCGCGAACCGCCGTGCGTCCAGCGCTGGAGGCGGCGGCGAAACTTGGACCCTTCCTGCTTGTGCGAGGCCGAGTGTGACGACTTGGGCGACGAGGGTGCTGACGTTCGCGGCGCCGTAGCGACGGTGGAAGGGAGACCTGTCCAAAGGTCTTCTTCGACGCCGGTCGAGGGTCGGCGCTGCCTGGGCGAGGGCGGGAGCTTGACTAGCCGCGCGGGCGTCGTCTCCGTCGAGGGCTTGTACATGGGCATGAAAGGCGGCGCGGCGAGGGGGATGTGAGCTGGGGCAGAGACGATGTCCGAGGAAGTCGGAGGGGGCTGGAGGCTGCGTCGCGCGAGGCGTTTGCAGTGCGCTGCGAGTGGTGGAGGGAGAGAGAGCGTCCTCGAGTGACGGGACGAAGGGAACGGTCGCCCGGGAGGCAAGGCAGCCATGGGTGCAGGCGAGAAGGATGTCGCGAGGGGCAGAGACGACGCCAAAGGTGTCTGAGGGGGACGGGCGGTCGAGGCCAGACACCCGCCTCCGCTGCCGGTCTGTGCCTTGCCGTCGGACGTAGATCCTCGTTTAATCTGCCTCTGCACGGCAATCGCAAGAGAGGTCGAGCCGTCGTCTCGAAGCGTCCGGGACGAGAGAGAGAGAGTAGCGACACCAACCCGCGGTGGACGAGAGGCGAGCACTCGAGCGAGATCAGGTCTGCCCACGCACGTCAACCAGCAGCCCGTCTCTCTGTCCCGTGTCGCGATGGCGAGGATGCGGCGACGATGGCAGCTCCCCTTGACCGACAACCCTTTCAACCCGCCTCCGCTGGAGCTGAATGGTGAGCACAGTCCAAGCAAGCGTTGTCCTGGGCATACGTCTGCATGACGGCAGCTTTGCTAGAGCGGGGGAACGAGGGAAACTGAGCGGGTGGCAGGTCGCCGTCCGCCGCCTTTGGAAGGAGCGACGACGACGACGTCTCGCTGGCTGGCGAGGATCCTTGTTCTGTGGAGGCAGACCAGGCGCGCCCGCATTCTGGCCAAGCCAGCCGTTCCCTCGAGCGGAAGGCAGATCCTCTCAACTGCGCCTCCTCATAATTGCTTGCTTGTCTCGCCCTCGTCGCCCGGTCGAGGGGCTGGATGGTCCTCTCCAGCACCTGCGCGTAGATCCAGCGATCCCTCCATCACGTCCAGCCCATCCCCAATCCTGCTTCATTACGGCCCGCCTCCTCCTTGCGCTTGATTACACCCACACAGGACAGCGGCGACCTTCGAACAAGGAGGCTGGGCGAGACAAGCTTCACTGGCTGCTCGAGCTCGCAGGCGGAGACCCGGAACCGGCCACAGAGCCGCTCGACTCGAACTCTCCCCCTCCTCAGCTCTTCCTGCGACCTTGCGCTCGCTTGCTCGCCTACGGTCGCTTCTCACAAGGTCTCGCGAGGCGCCTCCACGCACGTCCGAGGTTGGACGACAGAACTTTGGTCCGACAGGCGTGCTTGGCGGCGTCTGCGACTCGTTCCCAGGAGACCTTCCCGCTCTCGCCAACCCACAATTCGTTTCGATATGGCGCAGCGCCGACTCCGCTCCCCACTGGTGATACTCTCCGCCTTCCTCCTGCCGCTCGCAGGCGCAGCAAAGCAGACGCCGTTCACGACGCCTTCCGACTGCATCGACTCGGCAACGGCAGTGGAGCTGAACCAGCTATTGCGGACGGGCGGAGCAGGAACTGCGGTCGTCTTGTGCCCGTACGCGCAGGTCTCAGTGCGTTGGGTTGCTCCAGACAGCGCGAGGCGAACTTCGCTAACCTCCCTCCCGCTCGCAGATCGACCCTCACGGCTCTCCCATCACCTTCACCGCCGCCCGCCAAGCGATCTACACCCGAGGCTTCCCCGAAGACCACTCTCGCGCGACCCTCGTGATCGAGAACGTCGAAGGTCATTTCTCAGGCGACTTGACGACCGCCATCCAGGCAGACTGCAATGCGTGTCGAGGCGTCGTCGTGCGGAACTTGCATGTTGATGGTGGGAGAGAACAGATGGGAGAGGTCGAGGGAGGAGATGCGTTGATCAAGGTTGGAGGGAACGAGGGAGCGCAGGAGGTCACGTCCGTCAACGCTTGGGGTGCGAGAGGATACGCTGTCTTGCATGCTTCCGGTGCGCTCGGTCCCTGATCCTCGTTGTGATGCGGCTGACGACGTATGTGCGCAGAGGGCGAGAAGGGAACCTGCCGCGACGTCTCGATCACCGACAACGTCTTCCACACCTCCGGCCCCGCACCCCTCGACGCCTTCCTCCAATCCGAGCTTCGCCGACTCCGCGACGGTCCGCCCGCCTACCTCGGCCAAGAACGTCCCGGCACCTGGACAGACGGGATCAGCGTCGCTTGCGCGCACTCGACTGTCGCGGACAACACGGTCAGGGACGTCTCGGGCGTCGGAATCGCGTTGCGAGGAGCCCAGGGGACGCAGGTGTACCAGAATACGGTCGTCGCGAGAGATCGGGATATGCTCGTCGGGATTGCGCTGGTCGCGAATCCGAGGGTCAAGGCGAAGGCGGGCGAGTTGGGCGGAGTTGTCGTCAGGTACGTCAGAGGGACAGGTCTCGGCTTGTGCTTGTCTAACAGTGCAGAGCTGATGCCGCCCTCCGCGGACGATACAGAGAGAACCGCGTTCACGCCGCCTCCGCCATGATCCGCATTGGCATCTCGACAGGTTCCGGCGCCTGGTCGACCGACGAGCTTGCCGGCGACCACCAGATCCCGTTCGGCAGCGAGATCGTGCGCAACAGGTTGTCGAGCTACACCGGCTACTTCGGGTACGCATTCGCTCTGAGCGATGCGAGGGGATTGCAGGTGCAGGATAATGCGGTTTCGTGAGTCTCGCTCTCTTCTCGAGCTCTCAGCAAGGTTGAGCTGACTAGAAGGTTTCGCAGGGCGTCAATCTGGGGCGTCGAGACGACCGCTTGCTACGATCGACCCGCCTACATCCCTCCCACCCCTCTCCTCCGCGACCCCCGCTCCGTCATCGGTTCCCTCCAACCCTCCTTCCTCGACAAACACTTCGGCTTCCTCCTCTGCGTCGGACCCGCCACACCCTCCACCTCGTTCGCTATTTCGCGACACCAGATCAACGATGCGCAGGCGCGGAACTTTCATAAGGCCATGACTGCGAGGGGATGGAAGGGCGGAGCGGGCGAGAGGGGACGAGGAAGGCCGGCGGACATACCCGTGAGGGAGATGCATCCTGCGCATGTCGTCGGGCATGGCAGGCGAGGAGACGAGGGCGGAATCGAGGCGAGCGGGCCGGCGAAGGTCTCGACGGAGAAGCGGAAGTGGTACCCGATGCCTGAGGCGAAGGATTTTGAGCTGGAGAAGGAGGAAGAGGCGCGAGGAAAGGAAGGGAAGGGCATGAAGCTGCGGAGGATGAGGGGTCAGCGGGCGATGGGAGCGACGGCGGTGCGGGCGAAGGCGTTGCGTGGTCGATGAGTCGTGTATCTCCTCAGCATCCTGCGGTATACCTTTTGGAGCCGTTTTGTAGCATACCCAGCATCGTGACCCATTCGAACCAGCTGTGCCGTCTAAGTGCTCTGGAGCATTTATTGCGAGGCGTCTACTGTTGACAACACGATGATATCTATATCTGCAGAGAGTGGTGAAATGTTCAGTGCGCGAGGAAGAGGAGGAAGTCTAGCTGAGTCCCTTCCACCGCTTGATGGACTCGTAGATCGTCATGGAGATGCCATTCGCCGGAATCTGCAGCCGCATGGGTTAGTAAGGACGTACGCGATGACGAGAAGCGAGTGAGACGCACCGCATAAGCCACTCGAATGCCCAACCCCCTCGTGAACGCCTTCGCTCCCTCCTGCCGCCACAAGTCCCGCACGATTTGGCTGATACCGCCCTTGACAGTCCCTCCTGATGTCTGCCACCGCGCTTGTATGACTTCGATTGGCGAGGTCGTGCAGGCTGCGACGGCGACGGCTGAGACGGAGCAGAGGGTGTAGCGGAGGGTGACGGGGATGCCGGTTGATTCGGTGGCGGTGTCGGCGGATGCAGAGGATGTTGGAGAAATGGAAGGCGAGTCGGATTGAGCGGAGGTAGGCGAAGAGGCGGAGGACGGTCGGTAGGACGAGTAGTTGGGGATGAAGCGCATCTTGAGCGACTCGTAGATACACCAGTACACCGAGATATTGGGTACGAAGATGGCAGTTCCCATCCAGTACCCTCGCATCAGGCCCATCCAGCCTTCGTTCTTGATAATCTTGCGGGTGAGGGCGACGGCGGAGGTGCCTTCTCGGCCGGTCTGAAGGCGGGATTTGAGGACGTCTAGGGGTGTCCAGATCGCGCCGGACGCGACTACGGGCGAAGAGCGTCAGTAATGAGAGAGGGGCGGAAGAGACAAGCACACGCACATTCTGCCGCAGTTCCTGCTGCCACAAAAACCGGGATCTGCTGGAGGAGCGACGCTTCGCGGTCTTGCGGCAGGAACTTCTCGCTAAAGTATCGCTTTGAGGCTGTGTGAAGCCCTAGTCAGCGGAAGGAAGAGGCGGAACGAGGAGTAGAGGCGGACCTTCGTAGGTTGCGAGGTAGACGGAGAGAGCGGGTACGGAGAAACCGATCGCAACGGGTAGGCCTGCAAGCTCTCCTGGATCAGCTGAGATGGTCGACGAAGCGCAGGAAGCCGTACGCACCGGCATACAGTCCCCTCACTCTCGGCGCAGGAACGAGCTCCCTGAGCGGCGGCACCGGGTGTCCAGCCGTCTGTATCCGTATCCGAATCGTATCCACTGTGGAAGAGCTGTCAGCTCCTTTAACCGAGTCAGAGCAGGAGCAGGACGCACGAGGATGGGTGAAGACCCTCGCTGAGATCGCGGAGGATGAGGAAGCGACGATCACCCAAGGGTTCAAGTAGGCCTGCTTTGCCGCTGCCTCACTGCCCGCGAGCGCCTCTTCCGCCTCCATGCCGTTGTCGCGGTCGTGTGAAAGTGAGCCGGCGAAATGAGCGAGGGTCGACGGCGAGCTCGTGAGGCGTGGTGAGGTGACAATGGAGTGCTGTAGCAAGTCAGAGAAGCCTAGCAAGCTGTTGCAGCGGTCAAGACGAGCGATGTGAGCGGGATGAGCGAGGGCGAGTTCAGCCGTTCCTTCTCTTCCGGCGGCGACGACGAGGCGAAGTCTCTGGCTCGACTGGGGTGATAGACGAATGCACTGCTTGGAAGTGATACACAAGGAAAGACGAAGGACGATGAATACAGGACAAAGGAACGAGGCGGAGTGTCTGTTTCTAGGACGAGGCGAATCGAGCGAGCGACGAACCAGTCGGCAACTCGTTGACGGTGCAGAAGTACGGGTGAGGGCGAGTCGGGTAGACGCTGTTGCGAACGACGAACGAGCCGCGGCGGGGAGAATGGCGAGAGGCGCGAGCGGGACTGGAGTGGACAAAGGTCGAGCGGCCGTCGAAGTTGAGCAGCGACGACGAGGCGGGAGGGGATCCGGGTCCGGTTTTGGAGACGGGGAGGTCGAGGGGGTCGTAGGAGATGAGCGAGTCGGTGGAAGAAGAGGAGGATCCGGAGAAGGTGCGGCGGGAGGAGTCGGGCGAGCTGAAGTCGAAGGGAAGGCGAGGCGCGAGTTCCAGGCGAGTCGTAGGCGTCGGCGCGAAGACGTCCTCGTCTTGGCCGACGGGGTAGGGTGTCCACGAGCCGGGCATGAGGGGCGCGGGCGTCGAAGGAGGGTTATCGAGGAAATGGGCTTGAGGACGCGCCATCTTGCCGCCGACTCGTCTCGCCGGGCCCGACTCGATCCGCCGCTTCGTCGACGTCGTCGGACGGCCCTGGCTGATGATCTCGCGAATCTCGTCACGGACGTGATCCTGCCGGTCGTTCTTGAAGTACGCCCTGACGCACTCGACCTCCTTCATCGCTTGCTGCATCTCCTCGTCGTCCTGGCCCGCCTCGTCGATCCGCTTGAGCAACGTCGAGATGCGCCCGTACTTGCGCTTGAGGGCGTGCCAGCCTGACCGCCGGCGCTGGTTCGTGTACCAGGTGTCGAGCTGCCGCCGCGTGTGCACCGTCACCTGCTCGAGCAGCGCGTCCTTGTCCTTCGACGACGGGTACGGGTTCGAGAAGTGGTCGAGGAACCATTGCCGGTACGGGGTGAAGGTGGTGGGGTCGTCCAACGAGTCGAAGGAGTCGGCGTCTCGGCTCAGGGATTTTGCGTCAAGACCCGGACCCGACTCGTACCCATCCTTCGTCGAGTCAAGCGTCGACTTTGCCTGCCGTACCATGTCGATGATGGTCGTGTCGCAACTGGCCTGCAAATTGGCCATTCCTTCGGCCACAATGCGGACCCGACACACAACACCTTGCACCACGGCGATAGCGTCGCTGCTTAGTTCGCCAAGCTTGAAGGCCTTCTGAATCCTGCCGAGGAGCGCGCACCAGTCCTTCACGAGTATGCCATCGACCGTAGCATCTCGAAGCGCGGCGAGGTAGGTGCGCTCGAAAGCTCGCAGGTCGTGCAACAGCGTGTACGAGCAAGTCGACATTGAGCAGTGATGGGTTCGTGAGAGACCGAGAGAAAGCGAAAGCGGCAGCCATTGAGGAACAAAGGGAGAGGAAGAGGCGCGAGCACAGGAGGCCAGAGCGGCAGGACGTGAGGCAACGCCTCTTGGCCCCTCACCGTCTCTGCCTTGTCCCTTCCTCCTTACGATGGATCCATCAGTGCTTGGCCGACTAGCTGATATCGCCGACGACCTGCTTCGTCACAAGGCTTTGTCGGGTCTCTGCGCAGAAGCACGGAACGACGCCACACCTACACCGGGCCTTGCCCTCCCGCTTGTCGGCGGCATAGCAGCGACAGAGCTATACCAGCAGGGTTGTACGCCATTCGCTGTCGAGCAGCTCGGACGCATCTTCGAGAAGTACCGGATGGCCCTTGCCGCGGAGCTGCACAGGACCTACGAAGTCGCCGCCTGCCAGCTCGCAGGACCGAATGAGGGAATGGTATTCGCCTTGAGTCGAGCGCTCGGCCAACGATATCAGCGCGAAACACAGAACATCCGGTTGCGCATCCTCGACGAAGTCCGCGCCGCCCAACTCCGGCACTCCTCCTCTCCTCCCGCGCCCGAGTCACCTCCATCAGGCCGCCCGAAGCAATTCACCGCCGAAGTCCTCGCGATCCTCGAAGCAGCGTTCGAAGCGAGCGACAGCGTCTCGCGGGGCGAGCGTCGCGAGTTGGCGAACGTGACGGGGTTGACGGAGAGGCAGGTGTTGACGTGGGTGCGTACGACTCCACTCTTCCGTTAGAAGAGGGAGCTGACGAGCGAGTCGAGCAGTTCGCGAATCAGCGCCAGCGACGGAACAAGAAGAAGGAGCGACGGGTGCCGAGCACGCCGTACGTCCGCCCTGATCTGGCCGTCCCGTCGACGCCAGCGAGCAGAATTCGCGCGCCGATGCACGGCCACCAGCAGCGGCGGACCGTGTCGGGCTCGTCGTTCGGTTCGAGCGGGAGCTCGTTGGTCGAGTATGCCGAGCAGGATCTCGTCCTTCCTCCGCTCGACCCGTCTGTCCAGCAGCCGCTCTTCCTCCCCGACGTCCCCGTCTTGGGCGACGTGACCGCGCCGACACCCATCGCCGCATCCTTCTTCGCGACGCCCTCCTCGTCGAGATTCGACTGCTCCGCTTCGAGCGTGTCCTCCTCCCTCGACGACTTCTCCATCCCTCAGCTCCCTCGCGCGACCTACGATCCCTCCTCACTCTTCTCCACCTCGCCCTCGAACGCCTCAAAGAGCTCCCTCGACCTCCCTCCACTCGACGCGCCGTTCGAGCCCGCAATCGTCCAAGCGCCCGCCCCGACCGACGCCTGGATGGACGACGAGTTCTACCGCAACTTGTTCGGATCGCTCGGGCTGGACGCGGGCGAGGGAGGAGCGGGGATGGAGACGGACGGAGCGGGAGAGGGAGGAGGGTTGACGCTTTCGCTGGACGCGGTGCGGGCAGAGTTGGAGGGCATGCAGGGGGTGGAGGCGGATCTGTCGTTCCTGTTCTAGTCGTTCCCCGTCAGGTCCCCTCGTTGCTTCGATAACCCTCCCCCTTCAACTGCGTCGTTTCGAGCCGTACTTACTTCTACACCGCGCCGCTGTGCGTGCTCCGTTTCCTGTGGTCACATAGCCTGTCTATCCATCCGTCTAGAGCGAGTCCGAGAGCAGCCTGAGCGACTTTGAGCAGGGCAAGCGAGTTGGCGGAGCGAGACGAGCGAGTTGGGCGTTGGGCGACGACGACGACCCTCGATGCGGGCGGAGAACGCTGGAACATGCTTGACAGGTGCTGCAGCTGCTCTGAGGCTACTGCTGAACCGCCACATCCGCTCAAACGACTCCCACACACCTCCTTCTCCTCGTCGCCCGTCCTCACTCGCCTGCTCGACTCGAAGGACGCGCACCCGCTGCGATCGACGCGCTGGGCTGAATGCGCTGCTCTGCGCCAATCAGCTTGCGTCCGTCTCGCGTCCATGCTCGCTTCTGGAGGCTCCGGACGATCGAGACGAGCCGTTGACGTCGCCTGGCAAAAGGACAACTCTCGCTCGCTCGCTCTCTCGCCTTACTTGGCTTCCACTCACTTGCTCTAACTCGAGACTGACTACGCAGACTCACACAAACAAGGTGCGCACGCGTCGCTGTCCTCCTCGCTCGAGTCCCGCTGATCGCCTCGTCGCAGAATGTCTTCCGCTGCTCAGAAGGCTGAGGCCGTCGCTACGCCCGTCGCCCAGGTCGGCATGGGGCAGGTCAAGTCGTGGGGACACCCGCTCCACCCGGCAACCGGTACGTCTCGTCCACTGTCCCTCCCCTCGACTTCGCTGACCCTCCCTCCGTAGTCCACATGCCCATCGGCTTGCTCTCCATCTCCTTCGGCCTCGACGCTCTCCAGATCGCCCCTGCCCTCTCCTCCGGCCTGACCTACCTCAAGCTGCTCCCTCCCGCCGCAGTCGTTAATACCCTCTCGCACTACACCGGCGCCGCAGGCCTGCTCTTCGCCCTCCCTACGCTCGCGACGGGCATCGCAGAGCTCTACGGCATGTGGACCGGCCAGGCGAAGCAGAAGGAGTCGGTCAAGGCGACGGTTGCGGATGCGGCGGTCAAGAAGGACATTGCGGGCGAGAAGCTCAAGGTCACGCTCACGCATGCGACGCTCAACGACATCGTCATCGGCATTGCGACGTACAACTGGTGAGGCGGCCGTTTCCGGCGCTTACGATCTATGCGTGTTATCCGGTAGATCGGTACAGCTCACTGACACGGCTTCCTTGCAGGTGGATTCGCCGCCAGTCGAGCCAGCTCATCCTCCCCCGCTTCAACGCCCTCCTCTCCGCCGCGTGCGTCCCTCTCTCCTCCCTTCCTGCCTTATCTCTCCGAATTGACCTGTCCCTCTTCACCCCGAGCAGCGCCATCCCCCTCTTCCTCTACTCGGCCTACCTCGGCGGCTCGCTCGTCTACGAATACGGAGTCGGCGTGCAGCGCCAGGGTGAGGCGGCGGAGATCAAGCAGAAGGCGCAGAAGGAGCAGTGAACTTGCGTTCGGTTCGAGGAGGGATGGGGAGGAGGAGGTATCGTATATACTGCAGTGCGTGGGTTTGCAATCGTTTTTGTTCATACTTGAACGTACCAGCAGGAGCGGAGGAGCTCGCCAGCTCGCGGTTCCGACCAGGCTTGCCAACTCCGCTCCTCGTCACCTCGTCACCTCGACCTTCGCCTCTGCCGACAAACCAGCCTTCGCTTCGATCCGCTCTGAGGCTATCTTTCTCGCTCAACCTCGCGCACACTCGTCGTTCAACGCGCGTCCGCGCATTCCTCTCGCGCTCTTGCCGTCCTCGTCTCCCGCCTCATCACCAGCACTCGCCGTGATGATGCAGGCCGCGTCCCTAGTCCACGGCACACTAGTCAATGCCGTCTCCCTCCAATGCGCAGCACGCATCGCCGCCAACCCTCCACCCATAAGCCCAACTCTCGCGCGTCTGTACGAGCTCTCCCGCGACGAGCTCGCCTCGCAGTTCTCGCCCGACAGCTTGATCGACGGCGAGCCGTTCTCGGTCTGGCTTGAGCGTTTGCGGGCGGTACAAGCTGAGCAGCGCAAAGCTGCAGTGGAGGAAGAGCGACGCCTCGTGAGGAGCATCCTTTGCGCAAAGTGTTTGCCGAAGTAT
The DNA here is from genome assembly GCF_000320785.1 of Rhodotorula toruloides NP11. Lineage (NCBI taxonomy): Eukaryota > Fungi > Basidiomycota > Microbotryomycetes > Sporidiobolales > Sporidiobolaceae > Rhodotorula > Rhodotorula toruloides. The sequence continues at coordinate 380,794 of NW_015622971.1, read as the reverse complement.
GAGGCGGGGCCTGGGCCGAGGTAGCATGAGGTGTTCCCGCACGACAAGGAGTATGGGCGCGGCTGGAAGATGACGACTTGGAGGCAGTACGGGCATGAGAAGGACATGTACGAGAAGTGCGTGCGTGCGGATGAGCAGGGCTTGGCGCGGCCGAAGGACAAGTTTGCTCGGACTCGGAGAGACAAGAAGGAAGACGCTCAGGCTGCCGCTGCGGAGAATGCGGGAGGAGGAGTTGAGCGGACCAACGTCCCGCCTCGCTACCCTGCTTGCGAATGCCCAAGGTGTGTCTGGCAGGCAAGGGAAGCGCTTCAAGAGCCCACTTGCGTCCCTGACAGCAAAGTACGTCCGCTCGTGATTCCACTGGCTCCCCGTTGCGCGCTCACTCTGTCTGTCTTTGCAGGAACTGCGAGACTTCGTCGCGCGATACGGGCTTCGAATCGACTCGTGCTGGAGTGAATATGGCGACTTGGCAAGCGTGTGTCGTCTGTACAAGGCGTCGCCGCAGAAGGGAGGGGTGAATGAGGTCGACCTTGAGGAGGGAAGCAGTCGGGTCGGCTGGGTGTTTGGATCGTGCGATATCGACATGTCTGTCGAGGTCTATTCAAAGCCGGTCAATCTGCAGGCGGTGTTGGAGAAGTGGGCGAAACGAGCGGAGGAACAGCCGCTGAAGGAGTTGTGCGAGGACTGGGACCTTGTCTTCGAGGACAAGACGGTGGACGAGGGTGCCGACATCAGCCCGAAGGTCTACGTCTATGCACACGAGTACAACTCGTCTTACTAGCGTACACACCTTCGTGGACGGAGTGTAATGTCGCCGAACGCAGCTCAACGGACAGTTCGTATCGCTGCCCTCGACTTGAGAAGGCCAAGATAGTCTTTCTCCTCTTCGCGTCGTTCTCCTTCACTGCTAGGCGCTTCGCGCAGGGCGCAAGCACACCACAGCGCCAGGAGCTCGAGCCGAGCGCAGGACGACTTGCGGTTCCGACCAGACGGCTTGCCCACTTCGCTGCTTCGCTCTCATCGCTTCCCATCGCTTGTTCGTTGACACGCTGCTCAGTCAAGGCGCGTTCCCAGCCGGCTCGGAGGTTGCCTTGAGCTGCCCCTCGACCGGCATCCGCCGCCCTCGACCCCTTGCTAGCTTGCCGGCGCCCCGCCTCTTACAAACCGCCTCTTCCCTCTCATTCTCCCTCGTCCACCGCGTGCGGCACCTTCAAGATGTCCGCCGCCATCGTCTACGGCACATTGGTCCAAGCCGTCTCCCTTCAGTGCGCGGCACGCATCGCTGCCAATCCTCCTCCCATGCACCCTACTCTCGCTTGGCTCCGGCGGCTGAAGCATGCAAACTTTCTCTCCCGCTTTCCGCCTGATGCCGTCCTTCACAAGGAGCCTCTCTCCGTCTGGGTCGAGCGCCTGAACACCTTGCAGAGCGAACTGAGGCGAGCGGCAGTCGAGGAGGAGCGGCGTCTCGTCGGCAGCATCCTCTGCTCTCGCTGCTGGGATGCGCGCACCCCCGACGCCCCGCTGCCAAGGTGGCACGAGACGTTTCCGCCCAGCAAAGGCTGGAAGCTTAACGATCGCCCCGCGTATCGCGAGGAGGATGAGAAGAGTTGCGCTAAAGGCACAGTTGAGGAGGGCCAGCAGCAGGCAGCTCTGACCTCCGCAGCTTCCGGCAGCACTACCCAGCCAGACAGGACGCAAGCATCGGACGCTTCTCCCGGCCCCGCAAGAGGAGCAGCCGAGTGTAAGTGCAATCGGTGCATCAGACAAGCTCGACGGGCAGTCTGGAGGCTCAACAAGGACTGTCGGGAAGATGTGCGCAGGACCAAGTTCTGCCAGCAGTGTCAGCGGTGCATTTGCTGATGTTTGACTTGCACAGAAACTCGAAGAATTCTTGAAGCCGTACAACCTCCAGGTCCGATTCAATGACTGCGATGCTGAGGAAAACCTAGCAGCCACAGCGCAGCTCTGAGATTCAACGAGCAAGCCCAGGGATGGCATATTTGGCCGCGTCGAGGCTTGGTACAGCGAAGACGGTGATACAACCGCCTACTCCGAACCTCTCGACTTGCGCGCCATTGCCAACGTGTGCGACGCTGCAGCGGACAAGGACCCGCTGAAGGAGCTTTGTCAGGACTGGGATCTGGTGATGGATGGCAAGACTGTGGACGAAGGCGCTGACAGGCGGATGAAGGTCTACACTTTCGCAACGAGCAGTTACTGCTAGCGCTTCCCCACGCACCAATCTTGTCCCAATCGCTCCGATACACCACTCTGCAACACCATCGCTCAGCATCTCAGCTTATACGGTGTTCGCCTCCTTGAGCGACTCTCTGTCGGTTTCCGCGAAGGCCGAGAACGAAACGGACTCAACCCTGCCTCCGGTCGCTCTCCAGCTTTTGACTTTGAGCTAGAGGAGAATGCACGTCACCCTCGTCGAGAAGCAGCGACGATGATTTGCGGACCGGACCAGGCTTTGCCCTGACCACCTCCGTCAAACTCCTCCTCGAATCCTTTCTCCCTATGCCGCGCTGCTGCTAAGCGGGACTTGCACCTACGCCCGCTTGCCCAAGGTCTAGACTAGAGCGCTTGAGCTGTGCGCGCCCGCCCACCCCCGTCTCCCCCCTCGTCTCTTTGTTCCCGCGGAACATGTCCCCCTCGCTCGTCTACGGCAACCTTGTCGGGGTTGTATCCCTCTACTGCGCGGCTCGAGCGGCTCGCAAGATACCCGATGCCCATCCAACTCTCGTCTGGCTCGCGCAGCTCCGCAACGCTCGCCTTCTGAACGACTTTCCCGCCGACTCCGTGATGAGCGGTCAACCCTACTCGTTCTGGCAGACCCAGCTGTATCAGCTGCGGAAGTTCCGGCGTGGGCAGGCAATCGAAATGGATCGCGAGTTCACACGCAGTATCCTTTGCTCGGACTGCTCACAGCGCCGCTCTTTCGCCAACCCCGGCCCGCGCTGGCACGAGCTGTTCCCAGCTACCAAGGATTGGAGGGAAATCAAGTACGACTGGGAACTCCGCACGGCCTCATCTGACGACGAGGAGGATAGCGACGAGGAAGACTCGGACGAGGATGATTCGGATGAGGAGGACTCCGCCGAGGAGGAAGACGATGCTGACTGCGATGACAAGGAAGAGAAGAAGAAGTGCCCGCAAGAGTCCAGGAGCGACGCTGTTATCCGCAGGCTCTTGACGGAGGCAGGTTACTTCAAGGATGTGGGCGAGGTGAACAGCCAGGACGGCCATCACTCGGGCTACTCGCACTGCCAATGTCTCGAGTGCCTCAAGCGAGCACGCTCCAAGGTCCAGGAGACGTTCGACAGCTACAAGAAAGAGGTACGCAGACTCCTTTGCCTCCGCCTGACCCAGGTTACTCAAGCCTCTTCCTGCGCAGGGCATGCTACGAGACTTCCTCAAGCTCTACGGTATCGAGAGCGACCTGCCCCGGGACTGGGTCAATCCAGCAGCTGTTGCGCGGCTCTATCCTGCCGTCGAAGGCTATCGGCGTTCAAGACAAGACTTGGAGGTCATCCAGCTTGCCGACCTGAAGAAGAAGAGCGAGATGTTTTACTCGGAGCCTCTCGACGTGCAGAAGTTGGCTAAGAGTCTGGAGGAGCGCCAGCATTCGCCCAAGTTCAGCAAGCTGTATGAGGATTGGGATCTTGTTGTCGATGGTAAGGCGGTGAGCGAGGGCGCCGACACAAGTACAAAGGTTTTCGTGCATAGCCGACGGTGGTAGCGCGTCAAGGTTCTGTATGTTATCCCCACACCGCTTAGCACGTGGAATACTACTCCACTCACTCCTCTTCCTCCTCCTCCTGCTTGACCGCCGAATACCGCACCGCCTGCCAAGCGAGCACAGCTTCGGGAAGAACCGCGACGAGGTCCGAGACGTAGAGCGGCGGTCGCGCCTCCCATGAGCCGAAGAACGAGGTGAGGATTGTCGGGCCGTGGTCGCAGATCGAGTGCAGGAGGACGAGGATGGCGGAGAGTCGGTGTGTGCCGGCGAAGGTGTGGAGACGGTAGTTGAGGTGGACCTGAGTGCGGAAGGAGCGATCAGTTCCGCAGGACGAGGCGCAGGAAAGCCGGACAGCGGAAAGCGAAGCGTACCTGCGAGAGTTTCGCAAGCAGTTCAATCGCGTATAAGAGCGAGTTGTGCGTGAGGAGGTCTCGCGGAAGCAGCTTGTAGGCGGCATCATTAGACGGCGGCGTGTACGAGCTCGTTAAGATGTGCGGAAGCGAAGGTCCGTAGTCGAGGAGAACGGCGATCGCAACTCCGAGCTGTTTACGGCATCGTCAGCGCCACGACGTAGAGATTGATTAAAGAGACTCGCCAGCACCCGCAGGCGCCAGTCGAGCTGCGCATCCGCTCGCCGGCTAGCCCGCTCAGAATGCGTCGGCCTCCTTCTCTCCAGCCCGACCGGCACGAGCCCCTTCGGTCCGCCCCACTGCCAAACAAGACCGCACAACAAGTTGAGCTGTGAGCAGAGGATTGAGGCGGCGACGAGGAAGAGGATGGTCGGAAGGAGGACCGAGTCGAAGAATGAGGCGCGGCGGATGAACGCTTTGATGATGTCGCGGGCGAGGTCGGACGCTGTGAGCGTAGTGTAGGCGAGCTCGAAGGGAAGACTGATGCCGGTCGATAGCGAGCGGGTCAACCAGTAGTGAGCGTCGATTCTGCGGGAGGGTTGGGCGTCAACGCATATCCCACGAGTGAGGTGGTCTGCAAAAGCCTTACGGAACCTGGAGGAAGCCGGCGACAGCTCCGACGGCACGAACAGCGACACGAGCGAGAGGGCGACTGTCGGGCCGGACGTGGTGTCCCATGGCAGAGTCTGTCGGTGAGAGGTCAGCTTGAACGTCTGCCCGGAGGTTCGGCTCAACTTACGAACGACGTCGAGGAAGTCCTGGCTACTTGCCATCTCGTGGACGTCCGGTTCGTCGGGGTCGCTGGCTTCGAAGGCGATGGAGAAGGGCGACGCGACGGCGAGTCGAAGAGGAGAAGCGGCTGTCCAGGTGATGTGCCAGTCGAACGACAGGTCTACATTCGCGCATCGTCAGCGAGCATGCGACGATGGGCAGGAGCAATCTAACGCACCATCCGTCTCGTTGCCCCTCACGCGCATCTGATCCTTCGGCCCAGCCATTCCGTACCGCGTAGTCAAGAACGACCCGTAGCGCCAACCCTGCCTCTTAGCCGTCGAGAGGTCTCCGCCGGCCGAGTCGTCAAACTCGATGAGGTTCTCGAAGTGTCCGTCGGTTGAGAAAGAGCGGGTGCAGGCGGGATTCGAGGAGGTGTCGCCGGTGCAGTAGAGCGCCTGTGAGCGGAGCTAGCATCAACCGAGTTCGATGAATGGGGGAAGAGAGACTGCAAACGCACCCGGAATTGGTTGCGCTCGACCAGACTCGCGTTGAAAGCCTTCGAGTCGTAGACGGCAAAGTCGTTCGCCATCGTCACGATCGAGCTCGTCACAATCTGCACAACCTCCTCCTTCTCGCTCTGCCCGTCTGTACCGTTCGTTTTGCGAACAGTTGAGCGGCGGAGAAGAGTCTGCAGGACCGCCGAGTTGCCCAAGAAGCGCTTGAGGAGATCTTTCGAGTCGATAGGGCCCGGGAAGAGGGGAGCGAGAGGATTGAGCGGGTCGCGGCCGAAGTTGGTCGCATTGCGGGAAGAGCGGAAGGTGTGAAAGTCGAGCGAGGGGTCGACGGGAGTTGAAGACGAGGGGAGCATGGCGAAGGAGGCTTGGAGTCGGCTCTTCGAGCTGTCGAGAAGGCGCGAGCTGGCGAGAGCCCATCAGCGGTCAGCGGTAGGTAGGCGATGGTGCAGAACGCGAGCACGCACAGGAGAGACTGAGAAAGAGTCACTCGCTGAGTCGTTTTGAGCGACTTGGCGGTGATCTCGACATCCTTCAGAACATCTTCGGAATACAGCAACGTCCATGTCTCGTCTGCGATTGGAGTAGGCGGGATCAGCGACCTTGACAGCGAATCCAGCTCAAGCGAGAGAAGCGCACCTTTTTCGTCTTCACTTTCCGCATCCACCTTCGCCCAAATCGCCGCCTTCAGGTCGAATCTCTCCACACCGCCCTTGTCATTTGCACCGAAGAAGCTCCTCACGACCTGCGACTCGTTGTCGGCGATTCCAGGACCCTGGAAGAGGAGCGTCTCGTTCGCATGGTGGACTCGATGAGGTGCTGCGGCCATCCTGTATGCCTCCTCGAAGACCTTGTAGAAGAAGAAAGCGATGCCTGCGCCGCAGACGAGGGCGACGACGGCGGCCGACCAAGCACAGCAGCGCCATGGGGAGAGGCTGCTGGGTTGCGTCTTGCGTCGACGATGGGCGACGGGAGCCTCGTCGACAAGCGAGTGGTAGGTCGGATTCATGCGATCAGGCGGCATCGTCGAAAAGAAACAGCTCCAAGCGATGTTGAAGGAGGACAAGGAGCAAGATTTGCCGACGAGCGTGCGTCCTCCACCGGATCTCGCTCGGCCGCGCGCCCATCTGCCCGGGACGAGACCGACCCGCGTGCAATATTTAGCGTTCCATCGAGCCCCGCACACACGCCGTCGAGATGTCGTGGAACCCCTCGATGGGGAAGTCGCGGTCGGAAGGGTCCAGGACAGCGGCGAGCAAGCGGGCGACGCCGGTCGCGCTCTATCCAGCTTCAGAGCAATCTGCAAGCCATGTCAGTATAGCACAGGTCGGGAAAACTGTCGAGCGAGCGAGTGACACGAGGGAGACCCTGGCAATGAAGGGTTCGCCTGCTCCACCAACACGCTGTCGCTCCGTACGAGGCTGCGAGTCGCGATGAGCTCGTACTTGAATGCCCAGCCGCCGCCTCCACCGCCGCCCAAGTCGTCCAGCGCAGAGACGACGCCTCCTCCTCCCGCACCGTCATCCTCGCTCAACGTGCCGTCGACAGCTCGCAAGGGTCACAAGCCTCAGACGAGCGTGCACTACAACGACTTTCCCGAACTCGACTTCTCGCCGAACCGCGCGCCGTCCAAGCGCGGGCGCGTCAACCCTCGTCTCGCAGCCGCTCTCCCTTCGACCGCCTCGACCGCGACGCCCGACGCTCAGAACGCGCTTCCGTCGCCGTCGTTGGCACCACCAGCTACCGCAGCGCCAGACACAATCCTTCCTGCCTTCAATGCGCCGCCTGCGCCAGGTCCAGAGCCCACGACCAGCGTGAGGATGGGCCCGGCGACGGACGATGCGCGCTTCCCTGCCGACTTGCTGCGATTCGAACGCATAGTTGCCGACAAGCCAGCGCGGCTCTTCATCCTCTTCATCCCCGGCAATCCCGGCCTCGTCTCCTACTACCGCGACTTCCTCACCTCCCTCCGCGACTCGCTCCCACTCGACTTGAGGGACTACACCGAGATGGCCGCGCTCGGGCACCTGCGACACACGCCCGAGTACAAGGAGGAACGGGGTTTTAGGCCGCAGGACCAGGCGACGCTTGATGAGCAAGTCGACGCGAAGGTTTCGTTTGTCGAGGAGCTCGCGAAGGAGTACAAGCTGGGAGGGGAGGGCTCGCCCAAGCTCGTCATACTGGGGCACTCTATTGGGTCGTGGATTGGCATGCAGGCACGCCTGACTCGCTCATTGTCCAGGTTTTGCCAGCTCACCTGTCTTCTTCGCAGGTCCTCAAGCGAGTTCCGCAATACGTCTTCGCCCTGCACATGCTCTTCCCGACCATCTCGCACATGGCACAGACGCCCAACGGAAAACGTCTCTCGCCCCTCTTCTCCTCGTGGGCGCTCCGCCCCGTGTTCTACTCAACTTCCGCCCTCTCCTATCTCCCCACCGGCCTCTCCTCGCGCCTTGTCTCGCTCCTGACCGGCCAATCCGGCTCTGGCGCACAAACGACCACTCAACTCGTCTCATCGCCCGAAACGGTCGTTGCGGCACTCGTCATGGCGCGCAACGAGCTTGCGCAAGTGACGGAGCTGGATCGTGAAGCGCTGAGGGAACATGGTGGGAAGGTTTGGATCTATTGGGCTGCGGAGGGAGTGGATGGGTGGGTCACGGAGGAGGCGGTGAAGGAGGTTGAGGAGGTGTTGGAGGAGAAGTTTGGCGAGGAGGGCAGGAAGAGGAGGAAGAGGTGCGAGGAGGGCATGCCGCATGCGTTTGTGCTCAGTGACGGTGAGTCTGCGCCGCTCTTCTCGCTGACTCGATCCGTGCGCTTCTCACCGCTCGACGACGATGCAAGAAGGAGAGGCAGTATTGACGAACGCGCCCTTCCTCGCAGCCCACACCGCCTCGCTCGCCCGCAAGTGCGCCGGCTGGATCGTCGAGGACGTCGTTACGCAGAAGGCGTAGACTGATAGATGGTCAAGAGCCTGTGCATTTGCGTCGTTCGAACAAGGGTGTTGTCAATTCTATCTCGTTTTGCCGTCTCTTCACGAGTCCCGCTTCGGCTCGCTCGACTTGCGCCCACTTGCGCCGTCCCTAGCAGCGTTCTAAGAGTCCATCGCACGCCTCGCCAGCTCACACGACAGTTGTCAACGCGATCGCTTTGTATGCGAGGTGACGGCGTCGACTTTCTTTCCGCTCTCCACTCGCTCACACCGCTCGACTGGACTTGCTGGGACTGGCTGAGGCTCGTGAGGACTGCTGAGACGACGATGGACGGGACTGCACCGGCGCCGCCATCGCTCGCCAACGACCTGCGCACCCTCTTCGACCTCATTTCCCGACTGAGCTACTTCCTCGCACACACCGCCGTGCACTTTGTGAGTCCGCGCACAGCTCATTCAGAACCGCATGCTGACCCTGACCGCACCCGCAGACCGCTCGAGCAATCGCCTTCCTCACCCTCACCCTCCCCGCATCCACCTTCTCCCTCATCCACTACTCAGCCTCACTCACCTTCCACCTAACCTTCCTCAAGCTCCTCGCCTTCTTCCTGCTCGTGTCGACCGTCGCGAGCTATGTCTGGAAGGTCAGGTACCTCAATAGGTATACCGAGTTGAGGGACTTGCCCGGAGGGAATCGCATTAAAGGGAACGAGGGATTCGACCTGTGAGTCCTTGTCTTGCGCTCTCGAGAAGAATGCGCAAACCGGAGAACGAGCCTGCCGAGCTTTGCGGGGCGGCAAGTGAACACGCTCCGCTCGCACCGCATAAGAACTTGTAGATGTCGCTCTGCGGGCGTGCACTCACCTTGCAAATCTACAGGCATCCGGACCTCGCAACAGACCAGGCGTCGAGCGGCTTCCACAACTACCTCGACGAGTTCCGTAAGTCTGCTTCCTCGGTTCTCCCGTCGACCCTCGCTAATCCCCTTCACGCAGTCTCGGCAATCAAGGTCTTCGGCTACCTTGAGAAGCCCGTGGGTCCAACCTAAGCCGCTGAATGAGTGATCTCGCTGATCCCTCCCTCCTCCAGGTCTTCCACGAGCTCGCCCGACATCTCCAAACCCGCCGCCTTGTCGCAGGCGACACCCTCGACCTCTCCCGCGACAAGTCCTTCTACATCGTCGTCGACGGCCGAGTCGAAGTCTACGCGCGCAACCCCTCCGCACAGCATGGGGACGAAGCGGCCACCGAGGGCTACGAGACCGAGGAAGAGGACGAGGAGGGCAAAGAGTGGCAGTTGTTGAATTGCGTCGAGAGCGGAGGAACGCTTTCGAGTTTGTTCACGATTCTAAGCTTGTTTACGGAGGATGTCAAGATGCGGTATGAGGAGGAGCAGGTCAGGACGGAGGAGTCATCGGATGAGGGCGGGCCGTCACCGGCGAGGGAACGGGATGCGGACGTCTCGGCGTTCGACCTGGAGGGCGGGTCGGCAAGCGGCGCGGGACGACCTGTTCGCCCGCATTTCCCCGGCTACAACAGCACGAACACGGCGCGACTGGGCGAGGAGACTGAGGATGCGGATGACGAAGGCGCAGCGGCGACTGCGGCAGGCGAGGAAAGTGAGTCGACACTTGCGATGAGCGGAGCGGAAGTCGAAGAGGACCGAGGAAGGCTCGACCACCTCGACGTGTCCATCGCGCCCTCGGACTCTCGCTCGAACGCCACGACTCCCTCGCTCGCTCGCTCGCCCGCTCTCGGTGCGACAACCGGGTTCTTCTCGCCCCCGCTCACTTCGCCCACATCCCCTTCCGTCGGCAGTGCCGGCTCTCGCAAGTCTTCTCTCGGCCGCCGCCCTGCCGGTCTCTCCTTTACCTCCGCCGCTTCTTCGTCTCGCCCTCGCGCTACCTCCCGCCCGAACGCTCCTACCCACCTCAACTCCTCCGCCTCTGGCTCTCGCATCCGGCCCCCGCAGAAGCCTCACGCGCATCACCAGCACCACCACCACCACGCGCATGCGAAGAGACGGCAGTCGACTGGCCCTGCGAGCATGGCGAAGGAAGCGACGATTGCCAGGGCTGCGACGGACACGACGCTCGCGGTCATCCCGGCTGAGGCTTTCAGGAGGCTTACGAAAAAGTTCCCGAACGCGGCTGCGTGAGTTCGGCTTGCTCCGCGCTGCAATTGCGAATGGCGTCGCCAGACGTTTCCGCTAGATCTTGTTGTGATAGTGAAAGCTGACTCTCGTTGTCGCTTCCGCAGCCACATCGTCCAAGTCATCCTCACCCGCCTCCAGCGCGTTACCTTCCTCACCGCGCACAAGTACCTCGGCTTGACGCGCGAAGTCGTCCGCACCGAGCAAGCCATCAACGATCTCGCTTGCTACCCTCTTCCCCCGGCGTTCTGGGAATCGGGCGGGATACAGCGGCTGAGGGCGAGGTTCGTGCCGGAGACGAAGCTGGATGGGCCGGGCGAGGAGGAAGGCAACGGTGACTGGGAGCAGAGGGAGGACTACTTCGGCTCGCGACGGGATGTGCTAAGCATGAAGGGCGACGCGAAGGGTGGACACCAAGGTCACCGTGCAGGAGCGATGGCCAGGCGCCTGAACATGCCTCTCGAGACGCCGTACGCCGGTCCCCGCATGGGTGGCGTTTTCTGGGACTCTTCGAACGACGAGCACTCGTCCGACAACGCAGTCCGCCTCAAGTACCGCCAACCCGGCTCGTCTTTCACCACCTCGCCTAAGAGCCGCATGCGGACTCTTGGTCCCGCTCCGCCAGGCGCCAAGTCGGCCGCTCTCTCGCGCAAGGCCGGCGACCTGCTCACGATGAGTACGGTCTCGGAAGACATGCGCGGAGCCGGCAGCACCGTCATCCAGACCCCTCGCCTTGAGCGCCTCAATACCTCGAACTTGTACGATAACTCGGAGCGCGACTTTGACTTGCGCGACGCGGTCATGGAGTGCATCTCGAAGGCGATCGGTCTCGTCCAGCCACATGTCACGCCTTCTCACTCGGTCGACGCCTCGCCCATGGTCCGTCCACACGAACACCACAACGGCAAGAGTCTGCGCGACCAAGCCGTCTTCAACTCGTCCTTCGGCTCGCTCTCCTTCCTCGGCTTGCAAGGCTTGCACGACGACGAGTCGTCCACTTCGTCTGGCTTCTCCGCCTTGCGCGAGGAGAACGGACGCGACGCCGGCGCAGTCGGCAGCTTCGCCAGCATGGACCTCGAGAACGAGGTCGAGATCCTCTACTTCCCGACGGGCAGCGTGCTCGTCAAGGAGGGCGAGAAGAACGCGGGCCTGTACTTCGTCATCGAAGGTTTCCTCGACGTCAGTATGCCGGAGGCCGAGTCGGCGCAGGCAGCTAGGGGTCAGATGCCGCGGCGCACTTCGCATGACGACGACGACCCTCCTTTGAAGGGACCTGCCGTCGGCAGGCACGGCTCGAAGACCGGCAGCACGACTCGCCCGAAAATGTCGTCGGCTCGCTCGTCCTTCCGCGAAGGCGTCGGCGCCACCGGTCCGACTACGGTCCGCAAGCCCGTACCCTCGACGGCGGCCAGCGGTTCCGCACCTCCGCCGCAACAACCGAAGACCAAGTCGATCCACCTCTTCACCGTCCGTCCGGGCGGGATCGCCGGCTACCTCTCATCCCTCTCCGGCTTCCCCTCGTACGTCGACATCAAGGCCAAGACCGAATGCTACGTCGGCTTCCTTCCCGCTAAGTCGCTCGAGCGGATCATGGACCGCAAACCCATCGTGCTCCTTACTCTCGCAAAGCGCCTCATCAGCCTTCTCTCGCCGCTCGGTAGGTCTCGAACGTTGCTTCACTCCTTCCCGCCGCAGCTGACATTGATCTTGCAGTCCTTCATATCGACTCTGCGCTCGACTGGATGCACGTTAGCGCCGGTCAGGTCATCTACCGAGAGAATGATCCTGCCGACTCCTTCTACATCGTGCGTCTCCCGCTCGCCTAGACGCTAACCCAGATTTGACATCTGCTCACACAGGTCATCAACGGACGACTGCGCTCGATCACGGAGCGACAAGGCGGCGGCGTGCAGGTCAACGGAGAGTTCGGCCAGGGTGAGTCTGTCGGCGAACTCGACTGCATCACCGCATCGCCTCGCCCTTCAACTCTGCACGCCATCCGCGACACCGAGCTCGCGAGGATGCCGATGACACTGTTCAACGCCATCTCGGTCCGCCACCCACTCGTCACCATCCAGATCAGCAGGATCATCGCGGCGAGGCTGAGGACGCAGGTTGCGCGGGAGGCGAAGATGGCGGGTGGACTGCCGAAAGAGCTGGGCATGCCCGGCATGGGCGACGGCTCGATGGGCAAGAACAACTTCAACCTCAAGGTGCGTTCCCTGCTGCCGCTTCCCTCCCTGCTCGCTGGTCGTGCTGATCCCTCGCATGGCAGACCGTCGCCATCCTCCCTACGAACCGACATGTCCCGGTCTCCGAGTTCGCCGCCAAGCTTCACCAGGCGCTCGAGACAATTGGGGCGCCCACCTCGTACCTCAACCAGGCAACGGTCATGCAGGTCCTCGGTCGTCACGCTTTCAGCAAGATGGGTCAGCTCAAGCTCGCCGGCTGGCTTGCCGAGACGGAGCAGAAGTACCGTATCGTGCTCTATGTCGCCGACACTGCCGTCTCGGCGCCATGGACTCAGACGTGCATCCGACAAGCCGACTGTATCCTCGTCGTCGCAGACGGAGGTGCCGACCCTGAGCTTGGCGAGCACGAGAAGCTTCTCGTCAGTATGAAGACGACGGCTCGCAAGGAGCTCGTCCTCCTGCACGCCGAGCGAAACGTCGTTCCCGGCACGACCCGCCCTTGGCTCAAGAGTCGCCCGTGGGTCCACGCGCACCATCATGTCGAGATGCTCGGCGCGACACCCGAAGTCAACCGCTCAGAGTTGCACGACCCTGCGGCCGTCGTCGCACTCCGCAAGATTGCCGCACGCGTCGAGTTGCAGATCAGCAAGTACAAGAAGACGCAGCCCCGACCAGCACCTCAGCGTGCACCCGCCCTGAACGACTTTGCACGTCTCGCTCGTCGTCTCTGCGGCAAGTCCATCGGTCTCGTCCTCGGTGGTGGCGGAGCTCGCGGCATCTCGCACATCGGCGTTCTGCGCGCCCTCCACGACCGCAACATCCCGGTCGACATGGTCGGCGGCACGTCCATCGGAGCGTTCGTCGGCGGTCTCTACGCTCGCGAAGGCGACCTCGTCTCGACGTACGGCCGCGCCAAGCGATTCAGTGGCCGCATGTCGACGCTTTGGCGTATCCTCACCGATTTGACCTACCCCGTCGTCGCCTACACGACCGGCCACGAGTTTAACCGCGGTATCTACAAGTCGTTCTACGGTACCCACATCGAAGACATGCGAGTCGCGTCTCGCTGCGCTCCCCGAATGCGTCACGCTAACCCGATTCACACAGGTGGCTCCCCTTCTTCTGCAACACCACCAACATCACGCACTCGCGCATGGACGTACACACGTCGGGCTACGCCTGGCGCTACGTCCGAGCCTCGATGTCGCTTGCCGGTCTCCTGCCGCCTCTCTGCGACGAAGGTGACATGCTCGTCGACGGAGGCTACGTCGACAACCTGCCGGTGCGTCGAAATTTCTTCCCCTCCCGCTCGCACAAGCTGATTTCGCTTCCATCCGCAGGTGTCGGTCATGCTGGAGCAAGGCGCGGCTTCCGTCTTTGCGGTCGACGTCGGCTCCGTTGACGATACCTCGCCGCGCAACTACGGCGACACCATCTCCGGCTGGCTTCTTCTTCTCCAGCGCTGGAATCCCTTCGGCAAGCCCGTCAACATCCCCAACATCACGGAGATCCAGTCGCGCCTGACCTAGTGCGCGCGGTCATTCCCATCGCAAGCACGCTGAAGACTGACGACTTCCCCTCGCAGCGTCTCGAGTGTCAAGATGCTCGAGGAGGCCAAGGCGACTCCTGGCGTGCTCTACATGCGCATGCCCGTCACGCAGTTCGGCACGGTGCGCACAGCTTCGTGCTCCTCATTCAGCTCCTGCTTACGAATCTCGCTCCGCAGATGGACTTCAAGCGCTTCGGCGAGATCCTCGACGTCGGCTCCGAGTTCGCCAACTCGCTCCTCGACGAGTGGGCTACGAAGGGAGAGCTGCCGTCGGGCACCGAAGGAGACGTCGCGGTGAGCAAGAAGCAGCGTCGCGGCCAAGCCATCCGCAGGAACTCGATCTGAACGAGCGATACCCTCTCATGTCCTTTCTTTGCCATCTTTTTACCCGCTCATCCTGTATACCGCCCTCTGCAACTCCGCAATGTCGTTTCGCAACAAGCACACGGCGAGCTGAGATTGCACCGCTAGTCAAAGACGATCTTCTTGCCCGCAGGCTTGCTCACTGCACTGAGCTTGAGCGCCTCAGCCGCCTTCCGCTTCGCCTCCCACGACGGATGCATCTTCTCCGCGGGTGCATCCGCCTTCTTTGGCGCCGTCTGCCATCCCTGGTCCTGCGCTCGAGGCTGGGCGTCGCGAGCTGGGCGGTCTCGCTGCTGCTGTTGAGGGCGATCGGGACGCGGAGGGCGACCACCCTGTGGTCGCTGAGCGTTTGCGTCGCGCTTGAACCCTTGCTGCCGGTCCTGTTGCTGCCGAGGACGCCCGTCGCGTCCGTCCTTACGCCGCGCAGCCTCCTTCTCCTGCAGGGCCTTCATCTCCTTCGCCGACAAAGGCTTGCCGCCGTTCGCAACGACGATATGGTTCGCCTTCTCGCCGTACTCCTTCTCCCACATCCTGTGGGGACGGATCGAGGTCAGCAAGGGCGAAAAACCAGCGTTCTGAAGGCAACGCACGCTCGCCTCGCCCGCTGACCAGGACGGTTCTTCCTAGCCCGGTCCTTCGCGTCTTCCTTCTCCGCCTGCTTGAGCCACTTCGCGTCCTCGTCGTCCGAGTCGTAGCCGATGTAGCCGCTCGCGAGGGTGGGAAGGAAGGCTGACGAGGTGAGAGGCTTTGAGGCTTTTGCCTTCTTGGCGGGGCGAGGCGGAGGAGTAGGCGAGAGAGATGGTTGGCGGCGCTTGGCGGACTTGGTAGGGAAAGACGAGTCGGACGCGACCGATGCGCCGTCGTCGTCTGCGTCCTCCTCCTCAGCCGAGTCGGACCATGCTCCCTCGCTGCCCTCGCCGTCCTCCAGCGCCGCCAACTCACGCCGAATGGCCTCATCCTCGTCCACCTCATCCTCATCGTCACTTCCTTCCTCCTCGTCCTCGACTTCCTCCTCCGCTTCCTGCTGCGCAGGTTCGCCCTCATCCTCCGAAATGCCCAAGACAGGTCCATCGTCCTCGCTCATCTCCCCGTCATCGTCATCGCCACGACCCTGCAGGAAAGCAGCTTCGAGCGCCGCGAGCTTGTCCGGGCTGACTTCGCTGACGTCCTCTCCTGCCCCCTCGGCCTGCTCCGCTGCTTCTGCTTCCTCCGCCTCGTCCGCCGAGTTCTCCATTGAGGCAGCTTCGATGGCCGCCAGCCGTCCCGGGTCCATCGTGATCCCCTTCGACTTGGGTGCCTCCCGCTTCTCCTCCTCCTCGAAGAACCCGCCCTGCTCGTCCTGCTCCTTCGCCTTCGCCTTGCCCTTGACATCTTTGCCCGGTGCCTCGACCTCTTCGCCCAAGCGTTTCCGCACGGCCCGGACGACCTCGTCCCAGCTTTCCGCAATCGCCTTGTTCGCCATGACGCGGTTGCGGGCCTTTCCTTCGGCCGATTGGGCGTCAAGGTCAACCCATTTCGAGGGAGAGGGAGGGATGGCGGCTGTGACGGAGGGGTAGAAGGGAGCGGAGCGGAGAGAGTGGATCTTGGGGAGACGAGAGGCGAGAATGTGGACGGGGATCGAGTTCAGGTCGACTTTCTGCGGGTCGGAGTATACTCGTAAGCAATGCTAGACTTTCGAAAATGGATCGGAACGCACTTTAAGCGCAGCAAGCTGGGCTTCGAGGTCCGCGAGGAGAGCAGAGTCGACGGCACCTTCCTTCGGCTCGCTGCGAGCGGCGCAGAGTGAGTCGCAGCTACCAGAGCACAGCTCGCTCGTACTCACCGAGTCGATTTGAGCTTCCTCGTGAGCTTCTGAAGCTCGAACGTCTTGCTCTTCTTGACGGCCTTGTGAAGGACCTTGACGGCGTGGTGCTGTCGCCCGGATGAGTCAGCGCGGCTCGTCAGCAGCTTGGAGAGCTCGTACGCACCATGTACGCCTTCAACGCCTTCTCCTGCATCGCTGGGTCAGTCACAACCTCGTCCCCACCTCCCGGTCCTTTCCACCGCTTGTTCTGCGACCACAGCAGCTCGTGGTTAGGTTCTCCCGCGTAGAAAGTGTTTCGGTGGACGAACCCGCTGCTGGAAGGCATCACTGGTCCGCTCGCGCTTGTTGAACGGTGGCATCGTTGTTCGCTGATGAAGACCCTCGTCCAAGCTGACCTTCCACCTCGACACCTCGCTTCGACTGCTCAGAACCGCTCGTACTGCTGCTTGACAGAGCCTACAGACCGTCAGACTGCCCCCGAACTGCGCGCCTCATGCTCGACACGATTCCCACTGAGTTGTTCGCCCGCATCGTCAACCTCGCCTCACCCGCCACAAAGCCCTTCTCGGTGCAGCAGAAGGCGCGTTACGGGTTGCTTCGGAGTCTGAGTCTTGTCAACAAGGCCGTCGGACAGCGCGCAATGCGTCTGCTCTGGCAGGACCTCCGCCTCACCCTCCCGGCCGACAAGGACCACCTCGAAGCCAGCTCGAACCGCCTTGCAGACGCAGTCACGACTCTTTCTATCATCGTCGAGCCTGCTGCGAAGCCGGAGCAGGGATTTCACGCCGAGCCGGTCGAGGAGGACCTGCAGATCCTCGCCAAAGTTCCCAACGTCCAGACTCTCTTCGTGCGCACCGAGGCTGTTGTGGTTGGCCAGGCGAAGAAGTCATGGGAGTCGGATCCTTTCGCCTTCTCGACGGTTCAGCTCGACTTCGGCAACGACAGCAGTCTGCGCCGTGCGTTCGCTGCCATCCCTTTACGCGCCCGCATGCTCACCGCTCGACCCGCAGATCTCGACTCGCTCTTCATCATGAATGGTGTCCTCGACTTGCGCAACCTCGCCTCGGCCTGCGCGCTCTCGCTCACCCGCCTCGCTCTCTGCGGCTTCCTCTACAGCGCCACGAGTCTCTACAAGCTGTTCTCGCCGAGCGTCTTGCCGAACCTCTGCCAGCTCCGCATCGGCCCTGTGCGCAGGGAGGAGGGAGCAATGGAGACGCCTTGGCTCAAGCTGCCGAAGATCCCGAAGGACTTTCTCGACCAACTCGACTTCCTTGAAGTCGGCCAGCGCACCTACTTCGGCTACGGCCCTCTTCCCGAGTCTTACACCGCCACGTCGACGCCAACTCTCGTCATGATCGACGAGCATGTCTGGGAGTTCCCGCCCATCCAGTATCTTCACGTCGTCAAGCACGACCCGATCTCGTACAAGCACAAGTTCCTCGACAAGCTGACGTACCTCAAGGCCGTCTTTGTCGAGCGCTCGCACCAGGGTTCCGAGTTTGCCGAGTCCTTCTATGACGGATGTACCGCGCGCGGCGTCGAGGTCGTCTGGTGCGAGGCGGAGGACTACGACTTCATCCTCCCCGAGTTTGAGGCGTACATCAGCCGCTCTTCCGCGTAGCTTGCTGGAGGTTGTCGTCTCTTGGAGTCGCTTGTAACGCAAATGCCGCCTCTCGTGACGAATTGTCGAACTGAGCGTCGCTGTCTGCCTGGTCAACTCGCTCTCTCTCCTGCTTCTCTCCCTTCGCTTCTTCGCGGCCTTGCTGGTCCGGCTTCCGCTCTGCCTTGGGGCCAGGCATACGAAGACCATGCTCGACACGCTCCCAGATGAGCTCATCTCCGCCATCATCCAATACTCCGCCGTTCGCCCTCACTCAGCGGCGCCGAGTTGGCGGGAGCTCGCACGGCTGTGTCTAGTGAACCAGCGCATCAGACGCTGCGCCCAACCCACTCTATGGCGCTTCCTCGCCCTAGCGCTCCCTCGTCAGCGGCACGCACTCGATCAGGCGCCCACCCTCCTCTCTTCGCTCGCAACACACCTTCACGTGCACGTTCATGGGACGGTGCCTGTACCGGGAGTGCAACCGAGCGAGGGCTCAGACCCGGGCGGCTTCGACGGAGAGGCTGAGGCGGATGAGGATGCGGCTGCCAGTCCTGCCGAACCGCGCTCTGGCAACCGCGAGGATGCGGCGGATGGAGTCGACGAACTAGGCGACGACGATGACGACTCTGCAAACGGCACGTCGGCGGACTATAGCGATGAGGGAACGGTTGACAACGATTCGCCCTCGCCCAAGTCTTTCGACTTGCATGTGATTCCACATGACCCGCTTGACCCTGTCAAGGAGGATTTGGGGGTCCTTGACAAGCTGTCGAATGTCCAGCACTTATGGGTCTATGCGGCAACGATCGACATCGAAGACACTCGGGACGACGAAGCCGAGATGACGGAGTTTACGTGCTCGACTCTCGTTCTTGAGTTCTCCGAGTCTAGTGTACTCGAGCGTGAGTTTCCTGCGCTCCAAGAAGGTATATCTGAGCTCACCGCGCTTTTGCAGGCCTCACTTCCCTCCATATTACCCACGGTTTACTGGAGCTGCGCAATCTCGACTTGGCTGCACCTCTCCGGCTCGTCCGCTTGGCCCTTGGTGGCTACCTCTACAGCAAGACGGACCTCAAGGAGCTGCTCAACCCCAGACTTCTTCCAAACCTGCGCTCCCTCCGCCTCGCGCCCAATCACACATACAAAGGCAGCGTTGCGGCGCGCATCATTGCGCTCCCGGAACTCGAACCGGTTTTCCTCAGCCAGCTCGACCTCTTCCAGATCGAAGAAGCCGGACTTTCCATCCCCCGCTCGTACCTAAACTCGACCACGCCAACGCTCTGCGGCATGTACGCCGACTTCCGCTACATCCAGGACGTTCAGTATCTCCATCTTCACGACAGCAGTCTCGACTCGTTCGCTCGACGTTGCATTCTCTGGTGGCGGCAACCCCTTCCTTCCATGCCCAGGCTTGAAGCCGTTTTCCTGCCTCTGCGCAAGCGCTGCTGGAACATACGCAGGAACCCCGAGGACTCGCTCAGGCTTGCGTGGGAGGGAAAGGGCGTCAAGATTATCGAGTATTTGGCGGGGCCGGAGCTGGAGCTGGAAGAATGGATTCATGGGGAGGTTGGGTTCGGGGACGACTTTGTTCTCCCCGAGTTCGAGGCGTACATCAAGGCGAAGCGGGGTCCCGTGTAGCTGCTGCTGTAGTCATTGCTGTTCAGTCGCTTTTTTGCCAGAACGAGAGGCAACCTTCGCCATGGGATGCTGCAACGACACTCTTCATCCTTCACTCCACTCGCTCGCACACACTCACCCGCTGAGCCCGTTTGCAAACGCCGAATCTCCCCAAAGCGACAGTCTCGCCCGCTCCCTAAGCCCGCCATGCTCGACAAGCTGCCGAACGAGCTCCTTCTCCTCATCATCCGACTCGCTCTCCCATCTGCCGAGACGCTCTCGCCGAAGGCCGCCGGGCGCCGCCAAGCGCTGTTGATGAATCTGTCGCGGGTCAATAAGCGCCTGTATAGCCTCGCCAAGCCGCTTCTCCACCAGAGCATCCTCGTTGGCACCCCTCGCCAAGCGAAACTTGTCGCCCGACTTCCGAAGAAGCTGCGCGAGCAGGTCGAGACGGTCGTCTTCCACATCAGCACCACGCCGCTCGACGACATCGACCCATACGACGAAGACGACGTGCCAGACTTGCTTGTCGGAACGGAGGCCCTCGACGCCCTTGTTGCGCTGCCGAAGGTCAAGCATGCCCGCTTCTACGACTTTGGCGACTTGAGCACCGAGCATATGACCTGGCAGACTCAGCTCGACTTCGATCTGAGCGCAGAAAGTCCGTTCGTCAGTGCGTCGTCCGCCCGAATCTCGCCTGTTTGGCGCTAACCTCCTTATGCGATAGATCTCGACTCTCTTTTCCTGTCGAACTGCAAGCTGTTCTTCGCTGGGCAGGGTTGCGTGTCGCCGTTCGCCCTTGCGAAGCTCGCTTTCGTCGGGAAAACCGTCTTGATAAACGGCGGCGGTAACAAGTTATTCAGACGCGACACATTGCCAGCTCTCCGAGTCGTCCGCTGCGCAGTCTTCGAACTTGGCGAATACGGCGCATGGGGTACGAGCTCTGGAGCGTCAACCATCCCGACAGAACTCCTCATGCAGATGGAAGCGTTGCAGCTCAACTCCCGCCACGCACACACTTTTCCCGCACACTCGTTCGAATCGAGGCGCATTCTTGTGGATCTGGGCACGTGGGGCCTTTGGCAGGACTTCACCGGCGCTGCGTCTAAGGCGCGATACATCCGGCTCACATCCGTTCACGCAGGTCGCTGGTCGAGCGCGGCAGCGGTCGTCCCCGGCCTGAAGAACCTCTCAGCCGCCTTTATGCATCGCGACCTCCATCCGGACCAGGTTAAACCGAAGAACCGCGACATGGCGCTTGCCCTCCTCAACGCCGTCAAGCAAACGCCTGCCGAGATCATCTGGACCGGCTCGGACGACCACGCCTTCATCCTTCCCGAGTTTGAACGGTACATCAGGGAGAGGCAGTAGGGCCAGGAGCGAGGAATGCGCTTGAACTGGAATGCGACTTGCGACGCCTGAGCAGGACTTCGAGCGCCCTCGTCCTCACTTTGGCTCTTCGAGAGTCTCCTTCGCCGTGCGCCCTTTCTTGCACGTTGAGAGTCTGCCTCGCACTGGAAGGAAGCCCGCAAAGCGAGCCTGCCGCGACCCTCGCGGCGTCGACCGCTCTCTCCCTCCTCCCGCTCACTGCCTGCACCCGCTCAATCGCTGAGCCCGCTCGAGACCGCTCACACCGCTCTGAAACAAGTTTCGAAACTACGACAGCATGCCCGCATCGCTCGAAACGCTCCCGACGGAACTCCTTCGCCTCATCATCGAACTCGCCGTCCCGCCCGAATCTCTCGTCTTCATCACAGCCAAGTGCCGTCACGATGCTCTCGTACCTCTCAGCCATGTCAGCAAACGGTTCTGCAGCGTCGTGCGGCCCCTTCTTCGTCGTGTTCTGGTCGTCAACGCCATCGTCGACTCGAAATTGGCTCGGAACGCACCGAAGGAACTGCGTGAACAGGCTTCGGCCGTCGTGTTCTGCACCCATGAGTGGCAGAAGCCAGACGTCTCTCTGCCCTGGAACGTCAGGGCGATCTTGGCGGAGAAGGAACTTCCAGCCGCGCTCGCTGCGCTTCCCCTCGTCCGCTATGCAGCCTTCTTTGGCGCGTTGCAGGACATTAACAAGACAGTTGTACCTTTGCTACTCAGCAGCGAGTCTCCGTTCAACAGTGCGTCTTTGGCGTCTCTCGGAGCGCCAGACAGAGGGCTGAGGTCGTCTAATCAGACCTTGCAGGTCTTTACCTCAGGAACTGCACGCTCCAAGTCAATGCTACTCCGACTTTCCGCCCCTTTCAGCTCGTCCATCTCGCTTTCGGAGGGCACCTGCTGTTCACCAAGGCCTATCAGCGTCTTTTCTCGCCAGCCACTTTGCCGGCACTACGGTATCTCCTCCTCGCCAACCTCTCCTCCGACGTCAATATCCTCGCATGCTGCACATCGCTTTTTGATCAGCTGATTGCGTTGCAACTGGTCTACACTACCGGACCGGCCAAGGGTATCGCAGCCTCGCTCCTCCAGGCCTTCACCTCGTGCGGCGACAAGCTGCTCGCCAGCAAGTACATTGTGTACGAAAAGTCAGCAGTCAATGCTCGCTTCGTGCTGTACGATTCGCCTCGTTGGATCAATGGCAGTCTCGACGCCAGCTTCGCAAACTCTCTTCCCGCTCTTCAAGCCGTCTTCATCCCGCTCACCGTCAAGGAAGGACCGCCGTCTTGGCATACGAAGGGGCCGGATGACCCGCTTGAGGAGTTCTTCGAAGCCATGGCGAGGCGGCACGTCGAGATTGTTTGGGCGGACGAGTTCGAGTCGAGCTTCGTCCTTCCCGAGTTCGTGCGGTACCTCAAGGCGAAGCAGCAACACGCTTAGGTTCTTCTCGGCACACTAACTTAGTTCCTGTTCTGCAATCGACCCAGTACATAACGCTTCACAACGGCTCTGCGCTGCTCTTTCGCGCCCTGCTCTCTTCCACAACGGCTCCTTCCGCTCCTTCCGCTGTACATTCGACATCAGCTTGCAGTATGCTCTGGACGAGCAGCCGAAAGCCGTCTCGAAACAAGGCAAGTGGTTGAGAAAGCTTTGTCAGCGCCGGAGACGGATGCTGCCGAGGAAAGGAGAGTGTTGACCTTTGCCACCTCCGCTTCGCTCGCAAGGGCTGCAGCGAGTGCACGGGCTGCACGATGGACTTTGCAAACGGCTTCGAGGAGGACGACAACCCCGTTCTCGCGCCGCGTCCGTCGACAGCGACCGCCGCATCAACCTGCAGGACGACGGTGCCCTCGACAGCTCCCGCTCGACAGGCAGACACGCTCGACCTGACAGGCGACTCTCCGCCGCCTCAACAACCGCAGCGACCGGCAGTCACGCAGAGCGAAGCGGCCAGACGGGCGCTGGATGCTTACCTTGATGATGAGAAACCAGCGGGCGCAGGGATGGCGTCTGGGGCAGCGGGAGGGTTTGGATCGTATGCAGCGAGCTCGCAGGGAAGCTTTGGTGGCGCTTCGCAGTCAGCGGGGCGGTCCCAGGCGGGTCCGTCGAGGGGCTCTTCTTACGGCGCTCAGGTTGGGTCGTCGAACGGCTTCGCGAGCTATGCGGGAAAAATGACGCCTACGACCACTCAGCAGACTCTGGCACCGTCCGCCGCATTCGGCTCGAGTGGCGGATTTGTCCAGCAACCTCGAGTCGTCCCCTCCACCTCGCTCGGCAGGATTCCCGTCATCTCGTCCGCCTCTTCCTCCCGCGTCCCTTCCGCCTACCTGGTCTCTCAGTCACCCCAGCGTCCTCGACCGAACGCGTCGTCAGCCGCGGCCTTGAGCGGAGGGTCCGGCTTCAGCTCCGCCAAGCTCCTTCACCAGACCCAGGTCGCCCTCGACCAGGCTGCACGGTCCGCGCAGAACGGTCACGCACAGCATTACGAGGCGCAGGTGTCGAGCGGTTCGTCGCCGGCGAAGGGGAAGGCTAGGGAGGATGTGCTCGACTTGACGGCGGACGACCAGCCGTCCGACGATGACGACCTCGTCATTGACGAGACACCAGTCTGCATCGGCGAAGTCACGACGTACGGTCTTGTCCTGACACCCGTCGACGAGATCACTCCGCCGCCACCGCCACCGGCAGCTCGACCAGACGGCCGCGCATGGACGATCGACGAGCTCGACACGTTGAACGAGCAGTACCGTCGCGCGAAGGAGCGATACGCCGTACCTCTTCCTGTCCACATCTTCCGCGACGACCGCACCTACAACGGCGGCGCTTGGCGCGAAATGCTCCGCCTCATCACGCCGGTTAAGCACGAAGTCTTCGGTTTTGTCGACTACAAGGCGGCGGACGTGCTCGGACCGCTACTCGGCGATGGATACCACGGGACTGGCGTGACGAAGGGAGGGAACGGGAAGATCTTCTGCGAGGCTTTCGTTGACCGAAGAGGGGAGACTAACGTGAGTCTAGGTCGTTTCCCTTGAGCGAGCTGCACTGACCAGATCTCGTTCGCAGCCGTGCCTCCTCAAGCTGCGGCTTCTACTCTTCGCTCGCCCATTCGACGTCGAGAAGGTAGCCGAAACCCTCGAGAACGCTCACCCGCCCCTCTGGCTGCAACACCCAATCACCTACATCGCCGCTCAGCACAACAACGCCCGCTACGTCAATCCGCACAACCCGGCTCCTGGAGTTGGTGGACGAGGGGCGGACGCAGAAAGGCGGAGGCAAGCGCTTGTTAGCGGGATGTACGGCGGAAGCGGACTGAACGCGACGAAGGTGGCGAAGGCAGTCGATGTGCAGAAGCAGCAGGTTGAAGAGGTGTTCCTCAACCTCAAG
This sequence comes from Rhodotorula toruloides NP11, assembly GCF_000320785.1. Taxonomy (NCBI): domain Eukaryota; kingdom Fungi; phylum Basidiomycota; class Microbotryomycetes; order Sporidiobolales; family Sporidiobolaceae; genus Rhodotorula; species Rhodotorula toruloides. The sequence goes on along the minus strand of NW_015622971.1, from coordinate 356,450 downwards.
AGCGGAACGGATCTCGATGAAGTCACGCCTCGTACGTTGCGTCCGCACGTCGCTCTCCTACCGAGCTAACGGTCTTTCCCCGCAGCTCCCATTGTCTCGACGCCCCTCTACCCTCATCAGAAGCAGGCTCTCTCGTTCCTCCTCGACCGCGAAAAGCTCATCGATGTCCCGCCGCAAGACCGGCCAGGCCAGGAGCCTACCGTCGTCTCGCTGTGGAAGCGGATCTCGGACCCGTACGGTCGACCGACTGGCTGGCAAAATCTCGTCACCGACCTGCATATCGCCGGTGCGAGACCGCCGCCTCAAGCGAGAGGGTGCGTCCCCCTCCTCTCGACTTGCCATTCCTGTACTGACCCAGTCTCTCCCGCAGCGCCATTCTCGCCGACGACATGGGTCTCGGCAAGACGATTGTCGTCATCTCGCTTGTCAGCTCGACCCTGAGCGATGCTCGCGAATGGGCGAAGCAGCCCCTCGAGAAGGACAAGCTCGACCCGCGCTTCGACGAGACGGTCAAGAAATCGGATATGCAAGGGAAGGCGGTCGCGGTCGGCGAGTTCCGCAGCCAGCTGTGGGGTATCGCTCAGGAGGCAGCGGCCGATCCTGCGCCGACTACGAAGGCGGCGTCGAAGAAGAAGCAGGCGAAGGAGCGGCGCGAGAAGAAGAAGGAGGAGGCGGTCCAGTCGCGCTTCGAGAAGCTCGTCTGCCGTTCGAGGGCGACCTTGATCGTCTGTCCGCTCTCGACAGTCCAGAACTGGGAGAGCCAGTTCGAGGAGCACACGGCGATCGTCGAGGTCGACGATGCGGGCGGCAAGACGCTCACGGTCGAGGACGACGCGAAGCCGATCAAGGCGCTCAAGCGCAAGATGCGCATTGCCGACGAGAGCGACGAGGACGGCACGACGAGCGACTCGTCCATGAAGTCGGCTCCTTCCGCCAAGGCGCCAAAGAGCCCGCTCCGCATCTACATCTACCACGGTCCCGGCCGATGCGACGACCCGATCAAGCTCGCCGACCACGACGTCGTCATCACGACCTTTGCGACCCTTGCTACCGAGTACTCGAAGCAGGTCCGGGCCGAGGAAGAGCGGGAGGACGAGGAAGAGGCTGCGGCGAAGCGAGCGGCGGAGGAGGAGGACGGCATCGTCGAGGTTTACGGATTCGGCCCGAACGGCGAGATCCTCACTCGCCCGCCGGGTGCGCCGGTTGCGGAGGAGGAGACGAAGCCGAAGAAGGCGAAGCGGAAGCGGAAGAGGGTTGAGGGAAGCGGGGTGAGCGCGCTTCAGGCCGTTCAGTGGTACCGCGTTGTGCTCGACGAAGCTCAGTACGTTGTCTGCCTCGTTTCACACCAGCTGCGACTGACGCCCCCGCTGCGCAGCATCATCAAGGAGCACAAGACGATCCAGGCTCGCGCCGCCTGCGAGCTGTCGACCTCTCGCCGCATCTGCCTCACCGGCACGCCCCTCCAGAACTCGCTCAACGACATCTTCTCCCTCATCCGCTTCATCCGCCTCGAGCCCTTCACCGACCGCCACGTCTGGAACCAGTACATTGGCGTCCTCGCGCAGAAGGGAGACGACCTCGCCAGCGAGCGGCTCAAGGTTATCATGCGATACCTCGCCTTGCGACGCACGAAGGACACCAAGGACTCGGAGGGCAAGCCCATCTTGTCCCTTCCGCCGGTCGATCACAAGCAGGTCTTGCTCAACTTCACCGAAGCCGAGCGCGCGTTCTACGCCAGCCACCACTCGCGGTACAAGCACGACTTTGAGCAGCTGCAGGAAACCGACTCGGTCATGAAGAACTTCTGCTCGATCCTGACCGAGCTGCTAAAGCTCCGCCAGATCTGCGTCCACCCCGCTCTCCTGCAAGACTCGGAGGATCGCGCCGCGTCAGCAGGAGAAGGAGGAGGCAGCCTCGCCGCCACCATCGAGAAGCATGGCATCTCGAAGGTCCGCGCGATCCAGCTTCTCGCCCTCATGCGGGATGCGGGCGGCGGAGACTGCTCCGAGTGTGGCAGCACCATGCCTTCCTTCGCGCGGGCAAACGTCGAGGAGCTCGGCGACGAGGAGGACAGCAAGGCCGGCCGCAAACCGGCGAAGAAGAGTCGCAAAGCCGTCGTTACCCAGACGGCGTCGACTTCGGCTGCAACATCCGAGGACGACGCTGCTGGTCCGGGCAACGAGGACGTGCCCTGCGTCGTCACTCGCTGCCAGCACGTCTTCTGCGCGCCGTGCTTCAAGCGCTTCATCGCTCCGAGCTGGCCGGATGTCAAGAGCGACGTGAAGGCGCAGTGCCGTCTCTGTCAAGCGGAGATCCAGCCTGCGCTCGAAGCCGTCGAAATCGGCGCGCGCGAGTTCCAGCGCGCACTCGAGCGGTCTGCCGACGAAGGTCCAGGTATTCGCACCAAGGGCAAGAAAGCCAAGAAGGCGTCCACTACTCGCCTGTTCGAGCACAGCACCAAGACTCGGTGCGTCTCTAGCTCGTGTCGCGCAGAACCGATGCTGATTCGCTGTCGCTTGCAGTGCCTTGCTCGCCGACCTGCTGCCATTTTCGCAGTGCAACCCCTTCTCCGCCAACCACGACCCGAGCTGGTCGCCCGTGGGCAAGGCACCTGTGACCGGCTTCCAGCCCGTGCAAGGCGAGGTCGTCAAGTCTGTCGTCTTTTCCCAGTGGACGACGCTACTCGACCGTCTCGGCGACGCCCTCGAGGCCGAGCACATCCAGTACGACCGCCTCGACGGCAGCATGAACCGCGAGCAGCGCGCCGCCGCGATGCACGCCTTCAAGACGGACCCGCGCTGCGAGGTCTTGGTCGTCTCGCTTCGCGCCGGTGGTGTCGGGTGCGCCGCCTTTGTCCTTCCGTCTTCCCCGTTCCTGCTAACGATCCATCCCGACAGGCTGAACTTGACCGCCGGCCGCCGCGTCTACCTGATGGAGCCTTTCTGGAACCCCGCCGTCGAGAACCAGGCCGTCGACCGCATCTACCGCCTCGGACAGACCAAGCCCGTCCAGACGATCCGCTTCATCATGGACAAGTCGATCGAGGCGAACATGCTCAAGATTCAGAAGCGCAAGATGGATCTCGCAAAGTGCGTTCTGCCGTCCTTCCTTTCGCTCACTGCTTGTCTGACGAGTTCCCACCTGCAGCATGTCCGTCGGCCGGACGCTCAGCAAGCTTGAGCTCGCGAAGGAGCGGCAGAAGGAGCTGGCGATGTTGCTTGACTGAGGAGAAGACGGATGCATACCCCCGCTTGTTGTTCCGCAGTCTGTGCCCGTGTTGTCGTCCTTTTGCAACTCGCATGTCTCTCTCTGGTTTGCCTTCTCGTCGGGCGCAGTACTCGAGCTCAACAATCGATCATGCAACGTTGCTACACTGTAGACCGCTCCTCCGCAACTCCCGCTCCACACACACTGCTCCCGCACCGACGAGGGAGACCGAAACACAGGCTGAACGACGAGCGCCGCGCAGGGCAACGAAGGAAAGGGAAAGATGCGGATGGATCCGACGAGAAAGGGCGAGCACAAAGGCGGCTCTTTTGGGGCGAAGTGCTGATGCTATGTAGGACACGGAGGCGAAGTCGGGAAAGGAAGTAGTGGTAAAGACAGCGGCGAAAGCGCAAGGGCGAGTATCGAAAACGAGTGTGGTGGGAACAGACTGAACGAATGAGGCGAGGAGATGGGTATCGAGGTGAGGAAGGGAGACAGGCTCAAGCTTTGATGGCGACCTGAGCAGCGGGCGCGCCGCCGTGCTTGGCGCCCTTCGCCCCGCCATTCCTCTTCTTGCCCTCCTTCTTGACAAAGCCGTCGTCGTCCTTCTTCGCGTCCTTCTTTGCAGGCGCGGCGGCGTCGGTCGAAGCCTTTTTGTCGCCGACGTCAGCCGAGGCGGGACTAGCGGGCTTGCTCATCGGCGAGAACGAACGAGTCGGCTTCGGCTTCTCGGGGACGACGACGCTGGCGCCACGAGCGGCGGCCGAAGCCCATCCGCCGAGGAGCTTGGGCGGCGCAGCGGGAGCGGGCGTCGGTGCGGGTGCGGCGGACTCGGCGGGTGCGGCGGACGAAGGTGCTTCGGCGGCATCGTCGTGCGAGACCATGACGAAGCCGTCGGTCTCGCTCGAGGGCGACTTGACAGCCTCGGCGGGAACGGCAGGCTTCTCCTCAACCTTGGCGGGCTCAACGGGCGACGATTCGGAAGCGGCGACGAAGCCGTCCTTCTCGGCGGCGGGCGAGAGGGGCGCAGCGGGCGAGAGGGCCGGGAACTCGTCCCCGGACGGGACGCGCTGGGCGGACTTTTGCTGCGATGGCTGCTGCTGATGAGCGGGAGCGGAAGCCTGCTGCGGCTGAGCCGGGTGCTGGGCGTTGTGCTGCTGCTGGTGCATGTGGGCGGGCGGGATGCGACGCGTCAAGCCGTTGATGGCGGCGACGAGCTGAGGGGCGGCCGAGCCGGGAGGAAGCGAGCCAGCGCGGTGTGCGCCGGGGCCAAAGTGACGCTGCTGGTGCTGGTGGTGGACGTGCTGAGGGTGCGGGTGAGCGTGGTGAGGTTGCTGGTGGACGGGAGCGCCGGTGGACTGCGCCTGCTCGGCGCCCGCCTCAACCGACGACTGCTGCTGAGTCGCCGAAGCCTGCTGCTGCTGCTGAGCCTGGGCAGCCTGCATCGCCTGCAAGTGCCTCGCCCTCTCCTCCTCAAACCTCCTCTGCTGCTGCATCCCCTGCGGCCCCGCAGCAACCGGTCCCGTCATCCTCTCGCGGTACGAGTACCCTCCATTGAGGATCGCGCCATTCTCAAGCTGCTTCCTCGCCGTGTGGTTGGCAGTCTTGACAGCCTTCTGGGTCGCCAACCAAGCGGGCGGCATCCCTCCACTCGCCTCGGGGTGATCCGTCCTGCCATCCGCGCCGATCATGCCGCGACCGAGTGCGCGCGCATCGGTACCGTCCGGCAAGAGGTGCACGAACGGGCACTCGTCGCCGTTCCTGCACCGGTTCGCCTCGAAGAACGAGCAAGGCGGGCGCGGGCCAGGGAACGAGCGGCGCTTGCCCATGCCAGGTCCGAAACCGTTCGCTCCTGCAGCGGCGGCCGCGGCGGCGGCAGCTGCTGCGGCGCCGGGCATGCCGCGGCGAGGTCCGCCAGGTCCGCGACCGAGACCCTTGGGGAAACCGTTAGGCGTGGCGACGGGCATGCTGGCTGCGAGGGGGATCGGTGCGGCGGCGGGGACGAGCGAAGCGCCAGCGGGAGGCGAGGCGGCGGACGCAGGGACGGGAGGGACAGGTGTGGAAGTCTGGAAGAAGGTGTGAAGCGAAGGGGCGGGGCGAGGGAGGGGCACGCCGTCCGGTCCGAACGAGGTCTGAGGCGAAGTCGCGGCGACAGGAGGCGGGGGAGGAACGAAGGCGGCGCTGCCGTCGGCGGGAGGGTACGCAGAGTAGGTCGGGTACGTCTGCGGTGACTCGGTGGAGACGGGAGGGGACGGAGCGGCCGAAGTCGAGGGCTGAGGGGCAGCGGTCGTCTCGGCGGCGGGAGCAGGCGAGGTCGACGCCTGAGGTGCGGCCTGCTGCGACTCGGGCGTCGACGAAGCAGCGGGAGGCGAGACGGCAGGGACGGGAACGGCGACAGGCGACTCGGCGGGCATGATCGGCTGCGAAGGGACCGCAGGAGCGCCGTAGTACGGCTGAGGCGGGAACGGCTGCTGGAACGCCGCGGCGGGAGGGTTCCCCGCCGAAGGGAGGCGGGTAGTAGTAGCCGGGCTGACCTCCGAACGGAGGCTGAGGGTAGCCGTACTCGAAGCCTTGCTCGGGGTAGTACATCGGCATGCCCTGCATCGCGTACGCCGCCTGGTCCATCGACATGGCCATCATCTGAGCTTGCTGCTGCTGGTGCTGTTGCATCTGCTGCTGGTGCTGCTGCGGCTGGGCCCGCGGCTGAGGCTGGCCTCCCTGCTGAGCGGGCGCGATCTGCGAAGCGACCGACGGTGAAGGCGGGATGCCAGGCGAGCCCGAGACGCCGGGAATGCCGTGCGAGAAGATGCAGTGCTCGCCGTACTTGCACTGGCCGAGCGGGAAGTAGCGGCAGGGGATGTTGCGAGCGACATCGGGAGGAGGGAGGTTGGTCGAGGCATCGGCGGCGGCGCCATGCGCTCCAGTCGAGCCGTTGACTGTGAGAGGAGGATCCTAAGTAAGCGACTGCCGCGTCGGAACAAGCTGGAAGCGGCTTGAGGGATATCCGAAAGCAACCCCGCCGACACCCCCATCCTCGTCGCATGCCCGCAGCGACCCTCGAGTCCGCCTCCGCCATAGTCCTGACTCCGTAGCGGCATGCTCGAAGCGGCATGCTCGAAGCGATAACGAGGCGCGCGCATGCACTCGGCGCAATCACCTTCTCGTCCCGCCCGGACTTGATGGGCCCAGCTCGCCGGCACTTCGCTCCGCGGTCCCCCGGCCCGCACGCGCATGCACACACGTCCAGTCGCCTTGTTCAGCCCATGCGAGCCGTCCATTCGCTTCCCACGCGCCCTCGTCGGCCAGGGGAAAAGTTGTGTCTCCTCCGTCCGGAGATGCACCCGCTTCATGCCTGCCCGCAACAGCCCTTGCAACCCGCAAGACTCGCTCAAACGCCCAACAGAAAGAATGTACGCACCCTCAGACTGTCCCTGCTTGCCCTGCTGCTCTCCCTGCTCGGCACCGTTGACCTGCCCCTGGCCCAGCTTGTTGACCCCCTCACCGGCGTGCTGCTGCGTGTGGACGGCGGCGGCGGGAGCGGCGGCGGGGTTGGCCGAGTGCTGGGTCTCTGGCGCGGCGACCATGGCTTTGTTCGGAGCGAGCTGCGAGGTCGGAAGCTGGCTGAGAGCAGAGCGAGCGGACTCGGGACGAGCGGGGGGTCGCTGTATGCGCGACAAGCGTGTTAACTGGGTCGTCCAGGCTGTGAGAGTGACTGCGAACGCACCTGAAGTGGACCGAACTGACTGGCGGGCGACAAGCGAGCGAGCGAGAGCAAGACGAGCGATCCACCCGTCGAGGAGGAGAAGAGGGGAGTCGACTCCCAGTCACACCCAGCGAGCGGGTCCGGCGAGATCACCAGCGTACTCAAAACATCTTCTCCGTCCTATCAAGCCTTGTTGCACGCCCGGGCGAGCTGTCGACGACGAGCGATGCCCCACCTCGCCACCGTCGACAACGGCGGGTCCGTGTCGAGTCGTGGCGCGCGCGATAAGCGGCGGGCATTGGCGTCGCAGGTCTAGGCATCAATTTGCTGCTCCTGAGCATGCCAGCGAGCAGCCAGAGCGTGTGTGAGCGGTGGCAAGGTGTTCGGAAAGTGGAGAAGTGGAGCGCAGGAGGACGACGACAAAGGTGGCTCGTACCGTAAGCGTACTGAGGCTTGCAGGCTGATCAGATAGCGTCTGATATAGTCGACAAGGACGCGGGGCATTTCGAGGAAAAAGCAGAGCGAGACGAGGAGAACAAAGTCGCCAGTCCGCCATTCTCCTGCTGAGCTCCGTCACGGACGCTCGTCAGACAGCATACGATGCTCCATCGACGTTGTGAACACGAAGCGAGAGCGGGCGACTCAAAAGCAAGTCGAAGAGATGAGTCGTAGTGCAGACAACAACGTCGGTCGATTATGTACCGTCCCCTGCTCCTTCCCAGCCTTCTATAGCTCCTCCTAGAACCCCTCGTCGGCGAGCATCTCGCTGACGCCGAGGAAGAACGAGACGGGCGCGTAGCGGATCTCGTGGCCTGACCAGGCGGCGAAGGCGTATCGCACGACGCCTTTCCAGCCGATCAGGTCTGTGCGCTCACGGAATGTCAACATCACCCTTCACTGAAGAGAGGTGCGAAGGAAGGAAACGGCGTAGGCGAGACGCACCAGCGTGATTGACATTGTGCAACGTCGCCCGATGATCACCCCACCTCGCAGACTCCACCGACACCAACCCGTCGTTCGGCCCTTCTCGCTCGTAGACGACGCCCCACGGGATTCGGAACGGGTTCGACCAGCTTGGCGTGAATTCGGCGGAGAAGGAGAAGTAGCGGACGGACGGGTCGTCGGGGGTCTCTTCGTTGAAGCGGGCCATCTTGGTGCTGCGATTGTGGTGGGGAATCGGTCAGGAGCGTTCTAGGTGAGAGGAGCGAGGTGGAGGTGGGAAGGGAAGAGCTGCAGGACGTACGTCGTCAAATCATCGAACGCCTTCCCTCCGCCCGGCACGCCCAGCGCCTTCATCGTATTCAACAGCGTAGGGACCCGCTCGGCGCCCAACACGTCTTCGAGGAGGTAGTCGGCGAAGGACGAGCCGCGGTGCGGGGTGGAGATGGTCGTGAGCGAGCGGATCTTGAAGTTGATGGGCTTCAGGCGGGAGATTACGTAGCGACCGTCGAGACCGCCCTGTACATCGTAGACCAGGTTAGCACTGTAGTGGGAGGGCCATAGACCACGAACGCACCATTGAATGCCCGATCAAGTTGACCTCCCTCCCCGGAAATCTCTCCCCGATCATTTCGCACAACACCTTTGCGCGCTCCTCAATCGACGCGCTCGCCGGCACGCGGCCGATCAAAACCTCGACGCCGTTCGCGGCGAGCGCTTCTTCGACGCCGACCCAGTAGGAGAAGCGAAGGGGTTTGAGGCCGGCCGGACCGATGTAGTCGAAACCTGCGCGGGACCCGTGTAAGCGGTTACTACATGCGCTGCAGCAACTTAGAGCGTAGATAGACCTAGAGTCGCTGGAGTGCGCGAAGCACGACTTACCGAACAACCCGTGGCAGAACACGAGCGGCAGTTTCGGCGAGCGATACTTGTCCTTGAGCATCGAGAAGATCTCGGCGTCCTCCGCCTCTTCCTTACGAATGGTCTCGCGGTCCTCCTTGTCAACCATTCCCTCGACTTCTGCAGGCGTAGCGGTCGGACCGTCGTCATCTTCGTCGCGGGGCTTCTTGTGCGAGCTAGTTGAATAGTGCCGGCCGTGGTGCGGACGAGTAGAGCTGGGTGATGTAGGCGATTTGGCGGAGGAGGAGAAGAAAGAGGCGGGGGAGGAATTGAAAGGGTTCGAGATGGTGAGTGAGGAGAGAAGCGAGATGGGCGAGTCGGACTTCTTGGCCGGCGAGGAGAGGGAGGTTGCAGTAGCTGTGTCGTATGAGCTAGACGAGGAGGTCGGAGCAAAGAGAGAGGGGAGGAAGGAGGCGCCTTTCGTGCTGGAGGGGGGTTCGAAGGGAGAAGGTGGGAGGGATTTGTCGAGGGACAGTCGTTTCGGCGGGAGGTCCGGGGGCATCTCGTCCGCTTCTAGCGCGACAAACTCGGCGGACCGTGAGGAAGGTATGGAAGGCAAGTCGAGCTGGTCCGCCGTCGCGTCCCGCAGCTCTGCCTCGAGCGAGTCGCTATCCCGCGCGACGACCTCCTGCCTGTCCCGCACTTCGTCCACCGTCTTCTGACCCGCAAAGAGCGAGAGGATGTTGCGCGAGGCGTCGTGCGAGTCCTTGCTGGGTGGTGCAGGCGGTTTCGGCGAGTGAGACGCTGCAACATCGGATCCTGCCGACTCGCCAGACGGGCCCACCACTGCGAACGGCCACCACTTCGCGCTCCAATTCAGCTGGTTGACCTCGGACTCGCCCTTTGTGCGCGGTGTCGGCCCCGTCGGACTCGGCGGCACAGCTGCAAGACTGCTCCGTCTTCGCGCGAGAGCTGCTCCTCCGGCCTCCTTTCCCAGAACGCCCTGCAAGCTCCCTATACTCGATCTCCGACTCCGCATACCCGGCAGGAAAGCCGCGCTCGTCTTCGCCCTCGCGTTCGCCGGACTGCCCTCGTCGGTACTCTTGCTCCGCTCCATTCCGCTCGACTGTCGCGGTCTCGGCGGCGAGTACTGCGTCCCATCCGCTCTGCACAAGTCGACCCACGACGCGTTCGACTCCGTAAGCGAGGACGAAGGGAGTGTCGCCCTCGTCAGGGACTCGAAGAGGAGCGGGGCGCCTCTCGAAAGGTGTGCGTCCGCAGAGCTCAGTCGCGCGAGTGGCGGGCGAGTCAGGGAAGGTGCAGCAGCTGAGAAAGGCGACTCGGCTGCCCCATCGCCCTGCGTCGCGCTGTGGTGTTCGTCATTCGGCGTCGGAGAGGTCGTCGAGGGAGAGGACGGCGGGCCAGGCATGCGGCGGCGGGTGACCGATGCGAGCTGTCTCGCAAGCGTTATCCGAGCCAGCTTGGGGCAGCAGCACACAACCAGCGACGAGAAAAGCCCAAGTCGCGTGAATTGGCAGAGGGAGAGGGGCACTCGTCATGGAGTGAGGTTTGTCAACGAGCGATAGAAGGGTAACGACCGTTGCAATGGGAGCTACAACGCTCTCAAGTTCAGAAGGCGAGCGAGGGAGACCAACGAAAGCGGATGCGACGAGCAAGACCTCGAGGAAAGTACTCGTCCATCCTCAAGAGAGGCGTCTCAGGATTGAGCCGCCTTGCATCGCCTACAAGTCCAGCTCGTCGTCGAGCTCACCGTCGCCAAGACCGAATCCAAACGAGAAGCCGCCGCCCTCGCTCTTCCCCTCCTCCGCCTTCTCCCCTTCCTCCTGCTTCAAGGAGGTCCACAAGCCTCCCTTCTTCTTCCCCTCCGCATCTTTGACCCGCCGCTCCATCCCGCCAATCTCCTCGAGCGCCTTGTCGACCATCTCCGCACGCCCAGCTCCTCGCATCGCCTCGACGAACCGACCGAACACCTTTCCTCCGCCCGTCTCGTCGCAGTCGTCCTCGTCCAGTCCGCCTTCCTGCAGTTCTGAGGCGTTGGAGGAGGAAGTTGTGTCGCGCAGCTTGAAGCCCGAGACTTGCGAGGGCCGGTCACGCATGAAGCGCAGGACGGCGGGGAGTTCGCGGTGCGAGACGTAGTTTTGGGTGACAGCGATGGCGGGAGTGAGGTTGACCACGACTGCGAATGAAGAGAGGCGGAAGCGGAACGTCGAGGTCAGCGAGAGCGAGGCAGGAACAGGGAGCCTCGGGACGTACTGTGCCACCATCCGCTCGGGACATACAGAATCTCGCCTTCGCGGCAGATCCCCTCGCGCATCTTCCCTCGCTTACTAGGGTCCTTCGCCTTCGGTCCGAAGGTTGCCTTGGCAGCAGCGTAGTACGAGATGAACCATTCTGTGCGCATAAAGCCGCAGTCAAAAGCTAGCTCTTTGCCGTTTGCCCGCTTTGAACCCGCAGAAGAGGAGCTGAGTAGCGCCAACGCACCTGCCAAACTCAGCGGCGCCTCGACATGCGCACCGTCCTCGCTCGCATACACACCCGGCGGCGTCACGTCCGGCGGGAACATGACCCAGGCTTTCTCGCCGACTGTGACCGCGTTCCAGGCGCTGGTGTGGTTCGGATCGACGTGCCAGGTTGAGCCGGAGCGGGCAGGTCCGACGATCTGCGTTAGCTCGTCAGCGCAGGCGAAGAGTGTGAGAACCGCGAGTGGCTCACCAACCAGCGGTAGTCGGGCCTCTCGTCGCCCATCACGCTGAATAAGTCCTCCGAGAAGCACTGAGGCACCTCGTAGTCTTCTCCCAAACTCGGTCCGCCCAACCCTTCCGTCTTCCGCACAAACTCCGATTCGAACAGGTAAAGTGGACTTTCATCCTGAGGACAATTGTCGTGGTAGAGTGTGTAGTTGGGCAGAGTCGTGAGGGTCGCTTCGGCGCGGAATCGCTGCGTCGGGAAACGCCGAGCGAGGTGGTCGAGCGTCCAGCGACGAGAAGGGGAGGGAGACATGGCGGCCCATGAGCTCATGAGGTCGGTGAGGATGACGGGTTCGGCGGGCAGAGAGGCGGGCGAGAGGCCTTTGCCGGACATGCGAGGGATGGAAGAGACAAAAGAAGGGGAACGGAAGATGGAGCAGGCGTCGAAGGCGGCGCACAGAGCGGGCTGGAAGAGGACGTCCGAGTGGAGCGTCGGTGTCGAGATGGTCGACGAAGGGAGGGGATGCTCGAAAGTCGGGGCGGGGGAGGATTCGGTGGAAGGGCGGATGAACGAGTTGATGTAGGAAGCCCGCCAGGAACCCCACCACCGCAAGAGCAGTCCTTGCGTCCTCTGCGATCGTGACAATATGTGTAAGATAGCTTCGCAGCTCGTCAGGGTCACGGGAGAGCAGGCGCACCTGGATATACAGCCCCTTCCACATTCCCTCGACACAGCTCCATGCGAAGAAGGCTTTCGACGTTCCCGCCATCCGCACGAAATCCTCCCCTTCCAGTAAGCTGAACACCGAGCCGAGCAACAGCTCGTCCGGCAGCACCCCTAGTCTCCCAAGTCCTTCTGCGCGGGTCCTGCCATGCTCAGGCGCCCACAGCAGGTTCCCCAGCGGCTTGAGCCCAAGCGGGTTGGCCTGGTAAGCGTGTGTGCGACTTTTCTTTGCCATTGGCGCTTCGTCTGCTTGCTCGGCGGGTCGTTTGACGGGTGAAGAATTGGGAGCGATGAACTTCGAGGATGCGGTGAGGGAGGGCATGGCGGCGGTAGGGCGGGACGAAGGCGGCTTGTACGGCAATGATAAGAGCCTTTGATCCGATCTAGCACGTCCTCACTGCCTCAGCTGACGAGTGCCGGTCGTGGTCTTCGCCAACCTTTTTGACCCTCTCCTCGACCTCGTCTGTTCACTCTATCTCGCTGAAAGGCTCGCTGGGCTCGTACACCTGACCGAAAGATGGCTCCTACGCCCACCGAGCCGCCATCGAGTGCTCACCCGATTCCCAAGCTCCTCCTTCGCTGCTACGACATCGCTCACCCTGGTGTGTGGTCTCTCCGGTTCTTGAGCCGTCCTGCTGGCTCATTCTGGCGCCTGACATTACAGGCAGCTCCGCCTTCTTCGGCACACCCCCTGCCGTGGACCAGACACTACAGGCGTCTTGCTCGACCGTCCTCTCCCGCCTTTACCCCTCGCCTCACGAACCTCCTCCACCTATCCGGTCTGTCACGGTTATACTAGAAGAGTTTGACGGCGTCGCATACACCTGCGGCTCGAAGCTGGACGAAGAGCACAAGGAGGTCCACCTCTCGCTCTCGTATCTCGCCGACGTTCAGAAGAATGCGAAGGGCGACGGAGACCGCGTCGCCAACGAGGTGATGGGCGTCTTGGTGCACGAGCTGGTCCATGCGTTTCAGTTCAACGGGAAGGGAACGGTACCTGGCGGCGTGATCGAGGGGATCGCAGACTGGCTGAGAGGTGAGGCGGGACTTGCGCCGCCGCATTGGAGGGAGCGACCCGGCGAGGACGACAAGTGGGACGCAGGATACGAGCGGACGGTGGGTGCGGCTCTCACATCCTGATAGGCGCGAGTCTTACGCTTGTTCGTCACGCAGGGATTCTTTCTCGCTTGGCTTTCCCGGCGCACCAGCAACCCTTCTTTGATTCCGCAGCTCAACCGAAGACTCCAGAACGCGGCGTGGAACGACGGAGCTCATTTGCGGGAACTGCTGGGGGGAAAGGAGCCGGAAGAGCTGTGGGAGGAGTACAAGAGGAGCTTTGACGGGAAGCGTGAGGATGAGGACGAGGCGCCACAGCCTGTGCCAACGCACCGACCGCTTGCGCAAGGAGGAGCGCCAAGGAGCGGCTACAGCGTGCAGTACTAGGGATGTGTGCGGGTCGTTCCAGTGTCGTTGTTGTATTCCATCCGGCCGTCCGCTCCTTTCCGAGCGCCAGCGCTCCGTTGAGGGCTTCATCTGGACACGACGGTGCTTTCTGCCTGCTACGACATCTGTCCAGCGCCTGGTGCGCGACTTCGAGTCGGGAACTGATGAGAATTGGCGAGTCGAGCGAGAGCGTCGTCAACCTTCGCTGCTGAGCTGCTGGTCGCATACGTCGTCCTGAAAAGTGTCTGTGGCGAGCATCGGCTGTCCAGCTAGCCTCCTCGAGCTTGTAGAGGGCGAGGTCAACGGTCAACAACTCGACTTCGCCTCTCTCGCTCTCGCAACCCGCCAACAATGTCGACAGCCGGGCGAATCAGTGCGTACAGCCGTCTACAGCTTCGTACAAGCCCGCTGACCCGCTCTCCCCGCGCAGACAAGTCCGGCCAGCGCTTCGTCCCGAAGCGCAAGAACCCGCCGCCCCCTTCAGGCAGGTCAGCGAGGGAGAGCTCTGTCGCGTCGTCGACGGCTGGACCGACACCCAAGACGACCAATGCACCCCTCCCGCCGCTCGACGAGGATGCGGACGAGGCGCGCATTGCGCGAAATGCGGCGAGTAGTTCGGCGGGTGTTGTGAGCGGAGCGAGTGCGGCAAAGGCTGGTCCGAGTGGATTGCAGGGACGAGCTGCAGCGTCTTTCGCGCCGACGGACCCTACACAATCGACCGCCGCTTCGTCCCAGCCCTCCCAGTTCTCCTTCGGTTTCACCCCTCGCGATCCCTCTTCCTCCGCCTTCACAGCTACACAAGCGACCTCCGTCTTCCCCTCCCAGTCCCAGCCCTCTTCTCCGCCGAAATCGCCCACCCGCATCCGCCCAACCGAGCTAACCGGCGACGCATCCTCCTCTCCCTCGCGCGGAATCGCCTTCGGCCCTCCCTCCGAACCGCCGGTCGATACCTCCCCCTCACGCCAGCAGACTTCTCCTGTGCGGCAGACGTCTCCTCAGCACACCACGCCTGTAGCGGGACCGTCGAAGCGTCTCCCGCCTCCGACGGAGGCGGCGGCTGAGGCGGGTCCGAGTAGCCCGAAGAGGCCGCGGACGGCGCAGAAGGATGTTCAGGTGGAGCCTGCTGCCGAAGCAGCCGCGGAAGCGGAGCAGGGCGAAGCTGAAGTTGCGCAGGAGAAGGGAAAGGGAAAGAAGGGTCGTGTGCCGGCAAAGGCGAAGGCTGCGCTTGCCAAGGGTAAGGGGAAGGGAAAGAAGGCTGCGCCTGAGCCAGATGCGGGAGAGGCTGAAGCGGACGGAGCGGAAGGCGACGGCGCGCAGGCGGAGGAGGAGGACGAGGCTGAACCGCCGGCGAAGAAGCGCAAGGCGCCCGCAACGATAAAGAAGGCCGTGCCGAAGAAGGCGCCCGCCGCGAAGAAGGGTAAGGGCAAGCCGAAGGACATCCCCGTCGACGACGAGCAGGACGAGCCGGCGGCAAACGGCGAGGGCGGAGAGGCGGACGAGGAGGAGGACGAGGTGGACGAGTACGATAAGCGCAAGCCGAAGAAGCGCAAAAAGGCGGCTCGCAAGTCCAAAAAGGGCAAGGCGGACGCTTTGCTCTTCGGCTCGGACGATGAGGACGCAGAGGCTGGTGCGGAGGAGGAGGAAGCAGGCGAGGGCGACGAGGACGGTGCGGAGGGTGAGGAAAACGCGTCGAAGAAGAAGTCGGCGAAGAAGGCCAAAGAGTTTCCGGCCGTCGACCCTGGCGAAACGCTCATGGCGATGCTCGCCGACCCCGTCCCGAAGGTCTCTATCGGCCGCCCTTCTGAGCGCACGCTCTTCTTCGAGCAGCGCGCCAAGGATCGTAAGAAGGACCGGATGAAGGCCAAGCGCGAGAAGATGAAGAAGCGGGCGAAGGGCGGCGAGGCGAGCGGCGACGAGCAGGAGGATGAGCAGGCTGAGAACGGGGCAGGCGAGGCGGACGAGGAAGGAGAAGCGCAGGAGGGTGAGCGCGAGAATACGCCGGCCGCAGCGATAGCCCAGAACAAGGACAAGGGCAAGGAGAAGGAGGCTGCGCCTGCAGCGAACGGCGACGACGACTTCTTCGCCGCGATGGGCATGCGTCAAATGGAGGAAGACGAGGACGAGGGCGCGACTGGGAATAACGAACAGATGGAGCGTTCGTCGGTCAACGGCGATGACGATGGCGAAGGAAGCGATGCAGGCGGGTCGCGGAACGGAGACGGAGAGGAGGAAGACGGGTTCGCCGAGATGCACTACGCTCCGCAAATGCGCATCATCGACGGTCAACTCGTGCTCGACGAGCAGAGTCTCCAGATCGACCGAGGAGGCGGGGTGCGTCCGCTTCTCGTCCACGTCTTCTCCATTGCTGACGCTTTTCTGCCCTGCAGGACCAAGAGCAGGGCCCGCGCGAGGTCATCGAGGAATCCGCTCGCGACCGGTTCGTCAACAGCAGCACCTACAGCAAGCGCAAGCAGGGCGGCCGCTGGTCCAAGGAGGAGACGGAGCTGTTCTACGACGTGCGTACGATCGCTTCTCCGGCGCATCTCTCGCTCACCTCCTCTTGTCTCGCAGGCCATCTCACAATTCTACACCAACTTCGAGATGATCTCCCTCCTCTTCCCGCACCGCACCCGTCACGAGATCCGCCGCAAGTTCAACCGCGAGGACAGGCTCAACCCGAAGCTCGTTACGGCTGCGCTCGACCGCCGCAAGCGTATCAGTACATCGAGCTCTCACACTTCGCGCTTCCGACTCGCACTCATGCTTCTCGCCCGCAGACATGGAGGCTATCGCCGAGATTACCGGCGTCGACCTTTCGGGACCAGTACCGGAGGACCCGATGGAGAAGATCCAGCGCCAGCGCGCCGAAGAGGAAGCTGCAGCTGCCGCTGGTCATACTGGCGAGCACCACGCCGGCGGCCGGAAGCGCAAGGGCAGGAAGAAGGAGGAGGCGGAGGACGAGGAGCAGCTCGGCGGGAAGAAGAAACGCGGCAAGAAGGGCAAGAACGGTGCCGGCGCCCAGCCGTCCGGTCGCGTGTTCGACGACGACGAAGACGGCGCCGGACAGGAGGACGAGGTCGATGAGGAGCTGAGAAGGATCCAGGAGGAGATGGAGGAGGAAGAGCGGCAGCGCCGCATCGACGAGATGGAGGCGGCTGGCCTCGCTTGATGGAGTCCCTGCGGCTGATGGAAGTCTGTGCTGTTGGTCTGCCTTCGTTCGTGCTTGCGGTTCGTGCAATCCCGCTGTTGTTGCCTCCTTTGCGGTCCTCGGCGCGCCTGCCTTCCCGCTCCTCGGCATATTCCTTTGCCCCTTCGTGCTCTAAAGCACTTTTGTTTCCTGCTTGCACTCACAAGACCCCTCACGACGAGGTAGCCGTCGCTTCACCTCGTCGAGGAGTCCTCCTTCATCTCTTGCTCCGCTTTTCCGCCTCACTTCCGCATGGCTGGCCAAGATGGCTCGCAGACGCTAGCAGCAGCTGCTGAGCCGCTCTTCGAGATCCGCGAGACGCCCGCAGGCTTCCTCGGCGCCTTCGCTCGCGTCCCCATCGCTCGAGGAACTTTGGTGCTCGACGACCCGCCGCTCTTCACGCTGGACGCGCCGTTGCAAGCGTACCTCTTTCAGCGGGCGCAGTCGGGCTCTGGCGGCGGTCCCACGCCGGTAGAAGGCGAGGAGGAGGAGGAGGAGCCGGTTCGTCCTCTCACGCCCTCTCAGGAGATGAAAGCTGACCTGACGCTCTCCTACAGCCCAAAACGCTCGAGGAGTTCCTCGACAAAGCCATTCGGACCATGTTGAGCTGGAAAACGGATGAGCAGCGGAAGGAGTTCTGGGACTTGGCCAACACTCGACCCGAACTTCCGCCGGCGTACGGAATCTTTGCGACGAATGCCGTGCAGTGCGTGCCTCCCGCCATCCCTGCGCAATGCATGCTGACCAGTACTCTGCAGGACGACCGGCGAGACGGGCGGCATGTTCCTCCTCCTTTCGCGCTTCAACTCTTCCTGCCGTCCAACCCTCTCCCGTCCCGCCTGGAATCCCTCGACCAACTCAACTCGCCTCTACGCTCTGCGCGACATTTCTCCCGGCGAAGAGCTCACGTGGACCTACTTGAACGTGACGTTCGAGTTCGAGGGCGTCGAGGCGAGGAAGGCGGAGATGTTGCGGGTGTTCGAGTTCGAGTGTTGTTGCGAGGCGTGCGATGACGAGCGTCTTAGCGCGGAGGAAAGGGCGGCGAGCGAGAAGCGGCTTTTGCGGCTGCGGAGGCTCAAGGAGCGGATTGGCTGGACGGAGGAAGGGAGGGCGGCGGAGCAGACGAGCGGGCGGACGGAGGTGCTGAGGGAGATGGTCGAACTCTCGCGGCAGGAAGGATTGTGGGAGACGGCGGATAGACTGGAGAAGGCTATCGAGCAGGCATAGACGCGATTCACGCATGTTGTTGTAAAGTCGTTACGAAGCTACTTCTACGCTCTGGGGATCTCACGAGGCATATCTGTACAGTGAAGATGTGTAAGGATCTAGTGAGGATCTAGACGTTGGCGGACGACATGTCGCGTGCTCCAGCGTTCTTGGGAGTACCGACGAGTGCGTTGTTCGACGAGGCGGCCGACGACAACGACGCCCTGCCTTCGCGGCCGCGGCCGCGAATGGCCTGCGCAATCCAAGTTCCGACATAGGCGACGATGAAGAGCGCAAAGAGGATCCAGAAGATAATCTTGACGGCGAGAGGCGTTTCTGTTGCGGCCTCGCTCTTGTTCGGCCACTCGATGTACAGGCCGTTGATGACTTGTGTGTAGCCAAGTCCGACAATGGTGAGGCCGAGGAGGATGTGGAGGATGCGGATAGGGTTGGGACGAGGGAGTCCCCAGGAAGGCGCGGCGGAGGTGAGCGGAGAAGGGCGAGCCCAGAAGTGGCCCGCCAGTCCGAGGAGTGGCTGGACGAGGAAGAGGACGAGGAGTGCGAGTCCAAGGGAGTCTGCGAGACGTGCGTAAGGATTCATGGGTGGGTCAAGGAGGCAGGAAGGGAAGAAACGCACGGTGGAAGTCCTGTCCGAACTCGCCCTCAACGACGGTCACGCCAAGAGCGAAGGCGATGATGATGAAGACGACAGAAAGTCCGTTCAGGGCGGCGTGGCCAGGGAACCCTCTTGCTTCGACCGATTCGAGCGGTGAGAAGGGCGGCGGGAGTGAGGAGGACAATGGCGAGGGTACCGAAGACGGCTGCGAGCGCGGCGTCAGCTAGACGTTCGTGATATTTGACAGAGCAGCGACTGACCATGCGCAATGAGGATCTTGTCGTTCCTCGACCAGTGGCCAGGACCGCTCTCCGGCTCTTCCCCTTCAGCCGCGCGAACGACGGCTGCCAACGTCGAAACAAGCAGGGCGCGGGAGAGCATGGCAACACAAGATGTCGAAGAGAAGAAAGTGGCGACGGAGGAGGAAGAGAGAGGCGAGCGAGAAACGTTCGAACAGAAGCTCGCCTCGAGAGATGTCGCTGATCGAAGGAACGCAGCCGGCTACCGCGTCGTCATTAAGGGAGCTGCCAACTTACGGCTTCCGATTTCTGCGGTCGCTGGTTGGCCAGCCTGACGTCGTCGCGCCGTCGCAATGCTGCGTCGTGTTCTCCTCCGCTCCGCCTGTGAAGGTCGCCGCCCTCGCAGGCATCGCTCGTCGCTGGCGTCTCCTGGGCGCTGCTGGACGACTCCTGCGCCACTCTGCACGTTCCTGCAGATTTCAGTAGCGTTGACTCTCCCGCGAGAAGCCACACCGCCGACAGCTTCGAACGGCCAATTGAAATCGCAAAAGCTCCGTCATCGTTCGCCGACCCAACCCCTTCGTAGACTTGCGGTTACGAGCCTGCGACAGCGCTGCCTATCGCGCACCAAGGAAGCTTCATTGGCGGCTGAGGGAGGCAGTCTCGCCGCCGTCGAAAGAACGAAGAGGCGAGACTGGCAGGCTGAACGTGCGGCTCTTCGTCCGCCTGCTGCACCATCCCTTCTGGCGAAGCGTGCGGCGCGAGAAGGAGCACCCCAGCTAGCTTCGATTGCTGCGCTGCGAGCCGGCCGAAGCTTGACCGCGAGCTCCTGCGATGAAGGCAAACTCGCCGCCGTCGTCCTTGTCGTCGACGCATCATCGCCACGAGCAGGCGAACCGCCGCATGCACATTCGAGAAAAGGGAGGCTGAGGAATCGAAGTCGGACGGCGGAGCAGCGGCCGTGACCTGAGCCTGCAAGTTGTAACACTGTATGTTTTGCATCGAGCAAGCGAGAGAGGAGCACGACAGTCTACAAGCAGGTATAGAGGGAAACACAGACACGGACCGGACAGAACAAGCGCACGTTCGTCTCCCTCCCTCCTCACTTCTTAACCTTCTTCGGCGCGGGGCCAGCCGCTGGCGTGCTCGCCCTCGACGCCGACGCGTTGCTGGCTCCGTCGTCGGCACCTCCGAGAGCCGGCGTAGCGGCCCCAGGAGCCTTGCGCTTGCGCCCGCCGCTCGCCGTGCTGGCATTGTCGCCGTCCTTCGCCGTCGACTTGCGTCCGCGGCGCGCCTTGCCGGTCAACGGGCCGTCGCCGTCCTCGCCAGGGTTGTACTCGCGGTCAATCAGGTTCGTGAGCGTCTGGCAGCGGCGACCAATCTCCTGAGCCGTGCGCTGTCAAACGGAGGAAGGTCAGCACGGCTGTTCGGCTCGAGTCCAAGCAGGCGGCGACGCACCGACTTCATGAACCAGTCGAAGCGGAACGCAGGCCACTCGTTGATGTCGCGCTTGATGCGCTCGTACGTGTCGTCCTTGCCGACGCCGTACTTGGCGAGCTCGACGACGAGGAAGCGGTCCTCGTCCTCCGAGTACGACTTGCCCTTGGTCTGATTCGCGTAGACGATCTTGAGCTGCGTCAAAGGGTACTTGGTCTCTGCAACCTTGCGCTTGATGAGTCCCCAAAGCGCGCCCTCCTTGTCGCGACGGCCTTCCGCATTCTCGATCTTGGCGATGAGGCGCTCGTGGTCTGCGGGCGGGTCCCCATCAGCATTTGCAGCTCGGGGAAAATGCGACTGTACTGACCCTCAATCTCTTGGTAACGCGTCCAGAACACGTCTGCGTACTCCTTGATCTCCTCGATCGTCTTTGTCGGTAAGTCGCGATGGATGAGCTCGTAATTGTCGCTGCGCAGAAAGCACACTCAGCTCACATCCGCACGACGTGTGAGTGTGCCGGAACTCACCGGCCGTAGAGTTCCATGCCGCGGATGAACGCCTGGAACTCGCGCTTGTGCCAGGTGTCGAAGCCGAGTTCCCGCAACTCCTCCTTCTCCTTGAGCTCCTCCTCGTTCAACGGCTCAGCCTCGTCGATCGCCTCCTGTTCGGCCTGGCGCTCCGCCTCGAGCTCTTCGGGCGTGAGGTTCGGGTCGACGCGGAGCTGGGCCTGCTCGCCCTTCGTTTTCTTCGGAAGCGGCGAGTGTCAGCGCAAGTCAAAGGAAGCGAGGACGTGCAAACGAACCTTGTGGTAGAGCTGCTCCTTCTCCTGAAGCTCCTGCAAACGTGCCGGGAAGAACTTGAAGTCGTCGGTCGCGACCTGACGAGGCCTCCTTGGTCCACGCGGGACACCAGGCCGTCCGGAGCCGCCCTTGAGCTGTCCACGGTAGTACTCGTCGATCGAGTAGTTGGTCGTCGTCTTGCGCTCGCGCTTCGACGGCTCGATCCAGAGCAGACCGGGCTTGCCGCCCGCCTTGCGACCGCCGTACTCCTCGCCCTCCCACTGCGTCGTCGTCGCCTGCGGGCCGGTGTTGAAGATCTGGAGCTCGTCGAAGCTGAGCTGCGAGAACTTCGAGTTGAGCTTGGCGGTCTTCTCCTCGCCATGACGGATGATCTCGTCAATGTCGTCCGCGACGGCCATCGATTCGGACGAGTTGATGATCTTGTCGGCGCCGTGCTGGATCATGTCGACGAGCTCGTCCTTGTTGGCAGCCTTGTTGCTGACCTGAGCGCGACCCTGCTGAATGACGAGCTGGTCGAGGCGGAGCTTTTGGGCGGCACGCTCGAGCACCTTCTCCTCGACCGCGTTCTCCGTGACGAAGCGGAAGACGTAGACCTGCTTGGTCTGGCCGATACGGTGGGCGCGGTCCATCGCCTGCAAATCGGCTTGCGGGTTCCTGCGGGCACGACGGCGCGGTCAGCGCTGATAGCAATGGAGCTCCGACGACCGCGACGCACCAGTCAGAGTCGTAGAGAACGACAACGTCGGCGGTGACGAGGTTGATACCGAGGCCTCCGGCGCGAGTCGTGAGCAAGAAGATGAACTTCTCCGAGTCGGGCTTGTTGTACGCGTCGATCTGCTCCATGCGGTCCTCATGCGCCGTGCCGCCGTCGAGACGGCAGTACTCTGCGGAGGGAAGAAATCGGTCAGGCGAGGTGTCTGGGAGAAAGGTTTCGGCGCAAACTCACGGTACTCGCGGAACAAGCAGTAGTCCTCGAGGATGTCAAGCACACGACTCATCTGCGAGAAGATGAGGACGCGCGAGCCCTTGGCCTTCATGCTCTTGAGCAGCTTGTCGAGGACGACCATCTTGCCCGCTGCCTCGACGAGGTGCTCGTCGGTCGTGAACGGAGGACCGGGCTCGGCCCCGTCAAAGAGGTAAGGGTGGTTGCAGCATTTCTGCGCGTGACGGCCCTTAGCACGAGCAGTAGCGAGCGGGAAAGAGGGGTACGCACGCGGAGCTGCATGACGATGTTCTGCAAGCGCGTCTTGCTCTCTTTCTTGCCTCCAGCGCCGTTGACCGCATCGATGTCCTTCTCGAGGATCATCTTGTACCACTTGCGCTGCAAGTCGGTCATGCCGACGTAGACGTTGATTTCCTTCTTCGGGAGCAGCGACTTCTCGACGTCCATCTTGACGCGACGGAGGAGGAAGGGGCGGAGGACAGAGTGGAGCTGCTTGACGACGTTGTTCGACGCGTCTTCGGTCGCCTTGGCGTCCTTGGCGGCGTCGGCGGTCGAAGGAGCGGTCGCCTCGGTGGAGGCAGCCTCGACGGCCTTGTCGGACGTGTCGCCTTGCTTGTCGAACCAGGCGTCGAAGTCGGCGACATCGGAGAAGACGTCGGGCAAGAGGAAGTTGAGCAGCGCCCAAAGCTCGTGAAGGTTGTTCTGCAGAGGCGTGCCGGTGATGAGGAGGCGACCGCGCGACTTGAAGACGCGGACGATTTGCGAGAGCATCGAGTCGACGTTCTTGATGCGGTGTGCCTCGTCGATGACAATGTACTCCCACGGGATGCGCTTGAGCGAGCTCTTCTCGCGCAGGCAGATCTCGTACGAGGCGAGGCAGATGTCGAAGTCGCCGGGCAGGATGCGGTCCTGGATGAGCTCTTGCTGCAACGCGCACACGCGACGAAGAGGCTCGTCAGTACCCGCGAGGCAGACGAAATCGTACGCTGCGCTCGCGACTCACCCTCTCCTCCTTGGTGCCCTTGAGCAGAACAACGCTGAACCCAGGCACCCAACGGTCAATCTCGCGCGCCCAGTTGTCGAGAGTCGACTTGGGCACGACGACGAGATGCGGGCCATGGGTGTTCCGGATGAACTTGAGGTAGCCGAGGAACGAGATCGTCTGGAGCGTCTTGCCGAGACCCTGCGAAGCGGAGGAGGTGAGCTGGGAAGCGAAGATGGGGACAGCGTGGGAACGCACCATCTCGTCGGCGAGGATACCGTTGATACCGTTGTAGTGCAGGCCGACCATCCAGTTCAAACCCTGAATCTGATACTCGCGCATCTTGCCGCCCTTGACGTCTGCACATCAAGAGCAGGCATATCCTTCGTCAGCTGCCGCTGCGCAACTGAGGCGGACAAGCGCAATGCTGACGCACACGCGGGAGACTCGGTGAAGACGAAGGGACCGTCGCCTTCGGCAAGCCCGTCCGTGCCCTCCTCTGCCTGGAGAAGCTCGTTGTCTTCCTCCTTCTCCGACTTGCGGCCACGGGACTGCGCCGCCTTGCCTCGTCTGCAGTTTCGCGTTTTGTCAGCGTAACGTGAAGGAGGAGAAGGAGGGGAGCAACGTACCGGCCCTTGGCCTTCCCAGCGTTCTCTGCCTCGGCGAGCAACTTGGCGAAAGTAGGGTCACGTTGCGCCTGTGAGAGCGAGATTCGTGTCAGTAACGGCGATCTCAAGCATAGTAAGGGTTCGGTACGCACCTTCAGGTCGCAGAAGTGCTTGAAGAGGTCGGTCTGGCCGAGGAGGTAGGTGAAGCGCTTGATCGAGTCGGCCGACTTGAGCGCTTCCTGCGCTTCGCCACGAGCTTGCAGCTGTGAAAGAACAGAGTCAAGTCAGCGTGTGCCCCTCATACGGCCTCGGGCTTCGAGAAAGGCATCGGAGACCCACCGTCGCATTGACCCTCAGCTTTGCCTCCTTCTTGGCCTGCGCGCGCTCCCGCTTCTTCCCTCCCTTGACGGGCTTCATGACCTTGTCGCCCTCCGAGTCGTACTCGTCGTCGTCCTCCTCTTCGTCGTCCTCATCGCTCACGACCGCGCTCGCCTGCGCAGGTGTGTCGTTGAAGCCGGCGGTCGACGGCACGCGCGAGATCTCTGCCGACTGCGGGATGTAGTCCGAGAGTGTGTCTGCGCCGTCGACGGAGGGCGTCGGGAACTTTGAGGCGCTCGTCGACTGTTCGGGTTCGGAACGAGGTCAGCACACGTCTCCGGCTGTGGCACGCGTATTCGCGCGCCCTTCCACGCGTGTGGGAGTGAGTAGGACAGGTAAGACTCACGGCCATGGCTCGAGGTGGGCGAGGGCGAGAGCGAGTGCTGTTCGTCCGAAGTCGCGCGCGAAGAGAGCGGACGAGGGCTGGCGAGCGAGGCTGAGAGGGTGCTCGCGTATGTGTGCGCCTGTGTGAACGTGTGCAAGCAACTGCGCGTGCTCCTGTGCACTGCCAGAGCAACGACGGCGAGTGTTGACGGAGCAAGCTTCCTCAATCGCAAGTCGCGGCATTACAACTCGAGTTGTATTCGCTACATTACAAAGTTGTATTCAGCAACTCTCGCTCTCCTGCTCGCTCGCAACGACCTGGACGCTACATGCATACGCAGATAGTGCGAGTAGTTGACAGTACTGGACACTCCGCCGCTAAGACTGACCCTCTTCGACCACCACCTCATTGTCGAGGCCCCATCCTGCCTCGTCCGCCTCATCCTCCTTCAAGCCCTGTACAGCCGGTTCCGACGACGCGACGGGCGCTGCTGAGTTGCGAGGCGGGAGAGGCGGTACATTCTTCGCGGTCGAGTCCCGCTCGATGGCGAACGGCGCAGCCTTCTCAACCTCCTTAGGCGGGTCGACGGCGTCCTTGCGCGGTGGGAGAGGCGGAGCGGCTGGGACGTCGGCTTCGACAACAGGAGAGATCGGCTGGGAGTCGCGAGGAGGAAGTGCGGGTGGCTCGGCAGTCGTGGAGGACGAGACCGGCTCGTCGACAGCAAATTGCGGTTCTTCGACAGTTGAAGCGGTGGAAGCGACGTCCGCCCGCTCTGTCTCCGCGTCCTCGGCCGGCAAAGACGACTCGCTTGCGACGGCTGATTCGGCGGACGTCTCGACCGGAGGAGTTCCACTTGCGGAGGTCGCCTCCTCCTTCACCTCCGGTCCCTCCGTCTCCGCCTTATTCGCCTTCTCGCCCTCAGAGGCAGCCAGCGCCGCCGCCCCGCCACCAAGATGATCCTCGCTAACCTTCTTCCTCTTATCCTCGTCTCTGATCCCAGGAAGCGTCATCATCCTCCGTCCGTACCCTGCTCCCGCACTCATCGTTGGCGGTCCGCTAGCGAGCATCGAAGGTTTCGCCGGAGATGTCGAGGGTGAGGAGTTGGCGAGTGCGGAGGAGGTGGAGAGAGCGGTCGAGGCGGAAGGAGAGGAGGGGGCAAAGTGGCCAGACGAGGTGGACGACGCGGATGACGAGAGCTGCCCTGCAGGATGTGTGGAGGCGGCGGTCACTGAGGCGCGAGGGATAGAGCGAGGAGGCGTCTTGGGCGAGACGAGCGAGTCGGAGCTGCCATTCGTCCCAAAGTAATCCGCAATCCCCCCTCCCCCTCTTCCACTCGACACGCTCTTCCCCTTCCTATAGTCCCTATACCCACCACCATTCCCCTCGCCTGCCCCCGCACTCCCACCACGCTCCTTCTCCGGACTCTCCCCAACAGGCCTATCGGAATCCTCGACCCTCTTCGCGCGCTCCTCCTTCTCCTGCTGCGCCTGCGCCCGCTTCGCAGCCCAATTCGCGCCCCAGCGCTTCATGCTCTCCTTTGCGGCTGAGAGGGCTTCGGAACGCTCGGTGGCTGAGGTAGGGACTTTGGTGCGCCAGGAAGCGAGGAGGGAGGAGGCGGTGGAGGCGGTAGTCGAGGTGGAGGCGGAGTCGACGGAAGCAGAGGGGGAATGACGGCGAGGAAGAGGAGGAGGGGCGGCGAGAGAAGCGTCGCGGGAGGTGGTGGACGCGGCGGGTGAAGCTGGCGGGGGCGTCGGGAGAGCCTTGACGAAGGACGGACGGTTCGGGAGCGCTGGCGATTTCGGAGTCGCCGCTGAGTCCAAGGCAGGTGTCGAGGAATTGAGAGACGAGTCGTTCAGCAGGAGCGGCGTTTCCTGGTCTGTCCTTGCCTCGCTCGCAGCATCTCCTTCCTCGCCTTCCCTCTTATCTGTCTCTGCCTCCTTCACACCCTCCACCGCCTCGGCCGGGGGCAGGCCCACCCTGTCAACCGCACACCCGCCACAGCCGCCGCCTTCTCGCGCTCCTTCTCCCTCTCGCGATCCCGCTCCTCCGCCCGCTTTGCCAAGATATCCCTTAGCTGACTCGCTGAGACCTCAGGATGCGGAGGCGCGGACGTCTCGCCGGTCGCGGTCGTAGCGGACGAGGCGGAGGCGATCGAGTCTGTCGAGTCGTTGGTACGGACGGAAGGAGCGGGAGTCGTGCTGGCGGAAGAGGTGGAGGGAACCGGCGTTGAGGACTTGCTGAACCACCTTGTGGTCGTGCGAGACGTGCTTGTCCCGCTCGACCCGTTCATCGACGTTGAACTGCTGTTCTTTTCCCTCCAGCTCGCGAGACTCGCGCTCAGTCCCGCGAGGCCCGTTACGCTCGACGAAGCAGAAGAAGGCGAGCGAGGAGCGCTCGCTGAGGGTGTCGCAGCGGGAGATGTCGACATGGGTGTGAGGTCGAGCGGCCGGTCTCCTTCGCTCGAACGCCGTCTCCGCATCGCAGCAGCACGAAGCTGCGCTCCGCTCTCCTTTGTCGCGCTCGATACCGCCTCCCTCACCTCGTTCCCCTTGCTGACACTCGGCGTCGCTTCGCCGACCAAGTCCTCCTCGGCCGGCCCGTCTGTCGAAGGGTCGACTTCGTTCTTCTTGTCGGATGGGGCATCAAGCTCGTCTGCTGAAGCGGTCGACTTGTCGGCGCGGAGAAAGGCGCCGTAGATGCCGCCGCGGAAGAGAGGCTCGGCGAGAGTCGAGAAGAACGAGAGGTCGTCCATGTGCGGGACGACGATCGACTCCATGATCTGCATGGAGCAAGATGAGTTCGCGGTTGTACCATCAGGAGGCGGAACGCACCAGCTCGCGGATGCGCGACTCGATTGGACCTGTGACCATCGACCACTTGATCTGCCTCGCGCTGACGACCGGCTCGACGGACAAGACCATCTTCGGCATCTGGGTGAAACCAAACCAGATACGGTTGCTGGGCGGCCGTTTCATCTTGACGAGCATGGTGCCCTCGAGTTCCTTGAGGACGACGGCAAGGACGAGTCGAACGGTGTAGGGCTTGAAGCGCGAGCTGAGCGAGACAGTCGCTTCAGTCTCGATCGTTACGCGCGCCTCGCCGACGTACGCGACGTGCACTTCCATACTCGCGTCGCCTTCGGCCGTCAAGTCCTTCAGCATCGGCTTGCTGAACAGCGGAACCGACGCGCCGACGTTGACTTCGCGAACCTGGATCTCGGAAAGCATCGAAGGGAGCTTGACGCGCTTGAGCTTGCGGACAATGCGTGAGGTAATGTAGTTCTCGAGAGACGAGGTGCGGTTGACGGAGAGGAAGATGCGGCCGATCAGCGCGTTAAACCAGCGCATCGGGATCGAGTCGGGCTGGGCGTCGATCGCTTCGACGAGGCGGGCCATGTCTTCCGAGTCGAAGAGGGCGCGGTCGCGGGCGATGCTGGTCGTTGCGGGAGGATTGCCGAGGCGGGAAGCGAGCTGGAGGGAGTGGTACCTGCGAGCTCGCAAAAGCAAGCACTAGGTGAGCATCCCAAGACATCAATTGCTCGCTTTAAAGAGGAAGGGAACGCACCAATCCTCCTTGTCAGAGTTGACCTTGGCAAAGATGAACCAAGGTAGCGGCCTCCCCGTCTCGAGGTCGTAAGCCGTCTCCTCCGACTGCGCATGTCCCGTCGGGCTCGTCGCATCCTCCGCTTCTTCCTCCGTCCGACGCGGCTTGAGCTGGATCGCCGTCCGCTTGACATACAACTCGCCATCGATGTTGCCCTCGGGGAAGATGACGATGTCATGCGCCGACACCTCGATAGCCGCCCAACACTCGTTCTGGTCTTCGCCCTCGTACAGGAAGAGGATATTTTGCTTCAAAACGGCAAAGAAGCGGTCCTTTGGTTTCGAGCGTCGAGGATCTCGAGAGCGGTTGTCCATGAAGGAGCGGTAGCCCGAGGCGAGCATCCCGACATATGTCCCGTCGTTCCCGACCTTCAGCGGTTCATACGTCCGTCGAACGGTAAGCCATCCTGCGCGGTAGACGTTGATCGGTTCAACCTCGTCTTCCTGTT
Organism: Rhodotorula toruloides NP11; assembly: GCF_000320785.1. Taxonomy (NCBI): domain Eukaryota; kingdom Fungi; phylum Basidiomycota; class Microbotryomycetes; order Sporidiobolales; family Sporidiobolaceae; genus Rhodotorula; species Rhodotorula toruloides. The sequence goes on along the minus strand of NW_015622971.1, from coordinate 328,114 downwards.
CGCCCGAAGCGGTCGAGTGCGATTTCGCCGCGCGGTCGGGAATGCCGGTCTTTCGAGGAACGCGGACGACGGGCGAGGTGTAGTACAAGAAGGCGAGGAGGACGGCGAGGCAGAGCGGGAGGAAGGTGATGCCGCCCAGGAGGTACGTGAGTGCAAAGACGAAAGAGCCGACCATCTGCGGGCGCCGTACGATGTCAGTACGGGCTGAGCGCGTTGTGATGAGCCTCTGTGTTTAGTCTGCCTGGGACGTCCGCAAAGCTCGCTCGCCCCGTGAAGCCGTTCCTCAACCCGTCATCCACTTCGGTATGCCCTCACGACGCCGTACTCGTACGTGGTACCACGCCGCTCCTGGAGAGCAACCTTGACAACTTTACACACCTTGCAAGTCCAGTCACAACCCGCCTATCGCCTTCGCCGTGCCGTGAGAGTCGCCTGAGTCGGGAGAGGTGGGGTCGAAGGTGATGACGGTCTCGCGGGCGTTCAGGCCTTCATGAAGCGGTGTGGGTGCAGTCGGTGGGTTTCTGAGTAGCCTATGCAGCCCAAGCAGTCCTCTAGCAAGCAATCAAGCGAGGTCGAGCGGTTGGAGTTCGTGGACGACCACCGCGAACGCTGCTTTCCCCTCGTCGACACACCGCAACACACTCTGTTGCTTTTTTGAGACGTACGATACCACTCAAGAGGTCTCGCTGACCAGCTGTCCGAGTCTGACCGGCGTGCGTGCCGTCGCCGCCGACTCGCTCCTCCTCGTCGGCACTTACACTCGCCGCGACCTCGCTCCGACCTCGCATCGAGCTTTGAGCCCATGCACTCGTGCTTACGCTGCTACCCTCGCCTCGCGGCACTCGCACGAAGACACTCTGCCCGCGCTCGCTCCACTCGGAGTTGCCGCCCTCCAACGCCCTTCGGGACGCTCACCTGATCTCTCGACTGACAGAGCGCCGGAGCTCTCGCAGCAAGGCCAAGCAGAGCACGGCACAGCCACCGCAGAGCATCGAACCAGGCGAACGGGACACATCCCGGCTGCGCAGTCGTAGATCTCCCGTCGCTACTCCTTTCTTTCTCTCCTTCTTCCCACTCTCCCGGACTCGCTCAGCGATGCTGCTCCTTGCTGCGACTGTTCTTGCACTGGCTGCGAAGTACGCAGCCGCACTCACCGGCCCCGAAGTCGCGGCCGTCTTCCCCTCATCCTCCTCGTCCTTGAAAGGAGGCACAATCTCGCTTCCGCGCTTCGACCTCTCCATCATCTCGAACGGCAGTGCGTCGACTTCCACGAGGCTGTAACTAGCGTTCGGCACTGACGAGAATCCCTCCGGACAGCGCACGCCCTCTACGTCGCGAACGTCAGCTCGACCTCGCCCACTTCCGTGGGTTGGCTCGGGGTCGGTCATGGCACCGTGCGTCGTCCGCTCCTTCTCCCTAGACCCTGCTGACGTTCTCCGCGACAGGCCATGGCGGACGCCGACTTCCTCCTCGCCTGGCCAACCGTCTCCGGCTCGTCCGTCAACTGGACCCTCTCTCACCGACTCCCGAACTCGAACGCTCTCGGAGGACACGCCATGCCAGTCCTCGCCTCTTCGAGCGCTGGCACGAGTACCCCGGCGTTCTACACCCTCGTACCCGCGTTGACGACCTCCGATTCGTCGTCGCCCTTCTCGATCGTCGCCTTCACTCGCCTGGTGGACCCTGGCTCGTCGTACCCGACCGCGCAGGGCGTGACGAGCGCTGCATTGGGCAGCGGTACACTTGACTTGATCTACGCGTCGAGTTCGCGCAATGCGGGAACGGCGAACGAAGGACAGGCGACATTTTCCCAGCACGACCAGGTGCGCGCGATCCGCCTAAAGTCTCTGGCTAAGCTGACACTCCTTCCTGACAGCCGACTGGCGTTACGAGCATCGATATGAGTGCCGCCTACGCTGTCGCCGCGAATGAGACATCGACTCAGCCGCCGCAGGCTCAGCAAGCGCCGCCTCCGAGTGCCGCCGCGAGGAGGCGTCGCAGGATCTTCATCGCCCACGGTGCGTCCTCCTGCTCATACAGTAAGTCCGAGTGTTGAAGACGTCGCTTGTACAGCTGCGCTCGGCGGACTCGCCTTTGCCATCTTCGTCCCGCTGGCAATCCTCACCGCCCGCTTCGGCAGGGAACGCCTCGCCTGGCTCCCGCCTCACGCTGCTCTCCAGCTCCTCGCCGCCTCGATGGTGGTCACCGCCTTCGCGCTCGCTGTCAGCCAGACGGGCAACCTCTTTGCCGACTTGCACCAGGTGCGTCGACCTTCCCAACCCAACAACAAGCGATTCTTTTTCGACGCAAGCCGCTGAGGCCTCCCTCATCTTCGCACAGCGCCTCGGACTCGTCCTCTTCCTCCTCGTCATCCTCCAACTCCTCCTCGGCTACCTCGCGCACCTCACGCTCCCCTCCGCCCTTACCTCCTCCTCTCCCTCCCTCTCACGCCCGCGCCCCTCCTTAGCCCGCGCGATTCACATCCTCCTCGGAGTGACCGTTCTCGCTCTCGGCTGGGTCCAAATCCACACGGGCATCAAGGAAGGAGGAGAATGGTACCGCGCGACGTTGGGGATGGAGGAGGTCCCGCGTGCGGTGAGGGGAGTCTTCTGGACGCTTGTTGAGCTGTTCGTCCTCGCGTATCTGGGTGAGTGGGTCGCGGCGATTAGGAGGGGCGTCAGGGGCGAGAAGAAGGCTGCGACGAATGGAGAGGCGCTTCCGCTGCACGAGGCGGGCGAAGGCGGGCGCAAGAGGAGTCGTCGGCCGTAGGAGGTGTGTTCTTCTCGCTTGTTGTACCTAGACGACCTGCTCGGTTCGCCTTTCCCTGTAGAACTTCCCTCGCTTGTTTAGCTCCTCGCCTTCCTCGCTGCAAAAGCCTCCGTCCTCGCCTTCTCATCGCACGAACGCAGAGATGTGCTCGATCGTTGAGATTGCACGTTCGTCGAGCCGGTTGACAGCTACGACATTCAGGATGATTCGTCACGAAGTTGGGATGAGGAGAGAAGACAACAAGCAGTTTGGTGGTGTTTGATGCGTATGTGAGAGACGACAGGAGGAACTAAAGACCTAGGAGAACCCGTAGATATCCGAGAGAAGAGAAGAAGCGGGAGGAAGAACGACAAGGAGGAGAAAGAGGAAGGACAACACGGACAAACTGCTCATGACTTCTGGATAAGCCTGGTTGACAGGCCCCTCGTTGAGAGGGTTAGATTCTGACGCCGACGACGTCTATTGGTGCTTGGCGAAGTGAAGGGGACCGCCGAACTTGCGGATCCGCTCGCCGACCGCGATGAGGACGAAGACGAGTCCCATGGCGAAGGCGACGATGGCGGCTTGGACTGCGAGGGAATCGTATTAGTGCGCTATTGATCTAGAGAGACGGAGGGAGAAGAAGGAGAGGAAGGAGGCGAAGGGAAACCGGGAGGAGGCAAAGGGGATGGAACGGGGACCGCGACTCACTGCCGAACGAGACGTCGTATCCAACGGCTTCGCCCCACGGAGCTTGAAAATATCCTACCGAAAACCCGCTGATCGTACGCGAAAGATTGACGGCGGCACTGACTTCGCCTGGGAGAACGAAAGGGGAGTCGGCGGGAGACGGTATAGGGCAGAGAAATGGGCGTCAGCGTGATACGAGACAAGAGAGAAGAAGAGGAGAAGGCGGGAGACGAAGACGGAGACAGGAGGAGGGAGAGGGGAGGACGGAAAGCGCCGAACGGACCTGAGGCGGATGGGAAGACGTCGAGGATGTAAGCCGTGATCGCGACGGACGACACCATAACTCCCAAAACGTAGCCCCCCCAGCCCACGACGATAGCGCCGACACTCAAGCCCTTGGCCAGGGCCTGTCCGACGAGGACGAGGCCCGCAATCATGAGGATGGAAGCGAAAGGGAAGATGTATAGACGGCATTCGGGCTTGAAGACGCCGTTGTGCTTGCGAACATAGCGATTAGCGATCCAATCGTTCGCGACGTGCCCGATACCCTCGCCGAGGATGAGCGCGACGAGGGGAGTGAGGTAGACGACACTCGTCTGCTTGAGAGTCAAGCCGTAGCCGCCGGCGACCTTCGGCGTCGCGAGGATGATGGAGGAGGTGATGTTGATACCGACGGCCCACATGAACGAAAGACTGCGCGAGAGTCGAGAGGTAGCGAAAATGAGAAGGTCGAGGAGAAGGAAATCGTCAGCGCTCGTGCTCGGCTTCAACGTCGTCCCGTCGTGCGCGGTCGATAAGAAAGATCGTAAAACTCACGCGTAGACGACGAAGACCATCCAGAGCGTCGGCTTGGTGAAGACTTCGAAGAGGCGCATGATCGAGGGGAAGGCGTTGGGCTTGTAGGCGCGCTGGCGGATTCCGGTGATACCGACGAGGTTGCAGAATCGTCCGTAGACGCCGGTGGGTCGCTCCGGCTGGACGGAGAGGGAGCGGTCGTACCACGTCTCGTCGGCGAGGAAGATGACGAGGAGGAGGACGAAGCAGCTCCAGGCGAAGACGACCCAGAGGACTGGTCGCCATGCGCCGTTGAGTCCTGAGACGATGAACCCGCCGAAGAAAGGACCGCAGTAAGGCGAGCAGAGGAAGATGACCACCCAAAGACCGATCTTGCTGTAAACAAACGCGTTCGTGTCAGTGTCGTTCGCACTTAAAAGTGGAAACTGGACGAACCGAGCGTGTTCGTGGAAATAAAACATGTCTGCGAACGTGTAGGAAAGATCAGCGCACGTTCGGGGAGACGACAAAGGAGGAGGAGGAGGAGGAGATCCCCGTCGCTGCGAAACGCGACTCACCCTTGACGAACGTCAAGCCGATCGTTTGTCCGGCCGTGAGGAAGAGCGAGGTGAGAGGTCGGAGGGCGTAGTAGGCGTTGAAGTCTTGTACCAGGACGCTGCCGAGTACCATGAAGGTGCCGATGAGCTGGGTCCAGAAGAGGACGGGAAGACGGCCCCAGAAGTCTGCGAGAGCACGGCAGGGTCAATTATAGTCGTGGCAATAAGGGGCGGAGCAGAACGACGTCAAATGGGGACAAGGGACGGCTGGGACGCCGTGAAAAGGACGGGGAAAGGCGCAGAGAGGCTTACAAAGTGGCGGAATCCACACGAGGCCGCCGATGCCTAGCAGGAGAACATTGAGGTTTCCAGCCTCGTTCACTTTCGCGGGCGATAGCCCCCATTCTTCGCCCTGAGAAAGGAGGAGGGGGATACCGGCGCCTGGAAGGGAGGAGAGGGCGGAGGTCAGCCCCGTTTCGTCTACGAGCTTCGAAACAAAGCGGACGCACCAGATTGGAAGTCTCCGCCAAAGGCAGCGAGCGCGACGATGATCAAGATCGCATGCTTCTTCCACTCCGGCCAGTTAAGGGGGTCGCGCGGGTCGTCGCTGGGCTGAGGTACGAGGATAGTTCGTCCGTCCTTGGCGGTCTTCAAGCCTGCTGCTGCTGCATCCTCAACCTGGAGGACGAGGTTTCCGCCGTCCTTCTCGAGCTCAGTGTCGGAGCGAACGACGTGAGCGCCGTACTCGTCGTCTGCGAGCGAGGATTCCTTCTCGACGTCGAGCCGGGTTGTCATAGCGCTGTGCGTGTCGTGCAGTGGTGGTGGGAGGAGAAGGAGGGAGCCTGCGCGACGTGGGATCACGTTTGAGTCGTCCCTCGCCTCTCCGCACGAAAAGTTGACTGGCGGGGAGTCTCGATCGCGCACCTTGAGTCTGCGGGGTGTTCTGGATGCTTGGCGAGGTGTTGTTGTCGATGCAGAAAGCGAGAAAGCGAAAGAACCAGTGGGAGAAGAGCGAGCGAGGACCAGAGCGGAGGAGGAGGAAGGGCAACATCCGGGCGTGTGTCGCTCAGGCACCATCCTTGTTCCCCCCGCCTCGTTGCCCCATCTTCCGGGGTCTCCAGGCCTTTTGAGCGGGGCTCCACCTTGCGACCTGCTCCTTCCTCGCCTGCTGACTGCCGCCGGGTGAACAGTTTCCTCGCCTCGGCCAGGTCCAGCCTCGTCTCGCGCGACCCTGACAAGCCCTCGATTGCCCAGCACGTTTGCTTATGTGTCCCGGGACATGCTCATGCGAGCGGAGCGCATCAGCAGGCGAGGGTGGACGCCTTTCGCTGCGCTTGGGAAGGCCGAGCCAGCGAGACGCGACGGCGACAGCGCCCAGTTCTTCCGCTCAAAGCGTGGCGGGCACAGCAGCGTCGAAGCAGCATCAGGGTGAGTTGCAGGAGGGAGAGCAAGGCCGTCAGGAGCGAGCTGGCTAGCGTCGACTACTCCACGGACTCCGGCGGAGATGAGAGCGAGGCGGTGGGGCCGACTTCTCCTTGCGAACAGCGATTCACAGCGATGCTACCGGGCTTGCTGCTGCTCTGCACACTCCTTTGGGCTCACACGGCGACGGCCAGACCCGCCAGCCAAACCGTCTTCGCCGCCGATGCCTCGTTCTCCCCGCTCGACGATTCTCATCACTCGCCGTCGTTCTCGCCGCTGCTGCCACCTGCAATCCCGCTAGCAGTCAAGTCACCATGTGAGTAGGGCGGGCTACGCAAACGACTTCAATGCAGCGCTCACAGATGCTCGTTGCGCAGACCTGAACGCCCTCCTTCCCACGGGCGGTGACGCTGGATCGAAGGGTTGCCTCGCCGGTTCTTGGGCCCGGCACTGGCCCGTCCACTACCCAGGCTCTCTTCGAGACTACCGCCTGTCCTGGGCAGGCTTAATCCGCATCGACGGCACGACCTACGAGTTCCTCGGCGCTCCCCTCTCTGACGCGAAGAGCCCGCTCGGTCCAGCTCGAGTCGCCCGTCAGACCGCCTTCGAGTACACTGCGACCAAGTCGGTCTTCTCGTTCGAGGCGGGAAACGTCACGTTCAAGGCGACCTTCCTCTCTCCCGTGACGCCAAACGACCTCGTTCGCCAATCGCTCCCTTTCTCCTACCTCACTATCGACGTCGAGCCCGACGCAGCTCGAGACTACACCATCTCCGTCTATACCGACATCTCCGGCGAATGGGCTTCAGGCGACCCGAACGCCAACCTCGTTTGTCCCCGAGGTCTCCTCAGTTCAGTTCGACTTGGCTGACATTTCCGTGAGCAGACCTGGACCTATACTTCCGGCTCGGGCGTTGGTGTGCATGCCGTCTCGCGACGAGAGCAGCTCGTCTTCAGCGAGTTTGCGGAACAGGCGGAGTGGGGCGAGGCGGTCCTCGCGACTGAGCTGGTGCGTCGTCAAACTCGGCATGTGGCAGCGAACTGAGCTGACTTGGCTCCCTTGCAGCGTCGCGAGACCGTCGGCGGATCAGGCGAGGCGAACGAGTTGCGCAGGACGTTCGTCAAGCACGGCCGACTCGACGGGACGCACGATGCCGCCTACCGGAAGATGGGCGACCGCCAGCCCGTCTTCGGCTTCTCCGTACAAATCACATCAACCAGGCCGAGCGCGGTCTTCACGATCGGGCACGTCCGGCATCCTTACGTTGTGCGCCGACTCAGCTTTCTCCAGCGCCTTTCGGAAACGCAGCTCACTCGTTCTCCTCGCGCAGAACTTCGTCACCCCCGAAGGCCAGATCCCGCTCGCAGGACTCTGGACGACCCGCTTCTCCCGCCCACTCGACGCCTTCTCCTACTTCCAGTACTCCTTCCCTCGCACCTTCCGCGAAGCCGCACGCTTCGATGAGCAAGTCCGACGAGACGCCAAGCGCGTCTCAGGCGACAACTACGCTGCGCTGGTCGAGCTCTCGACTCGTCAGGCGTTCGCGACGTTCGAGTTGACGACTGGCGTGACGGAGGACAAGGAGGGCGTAATGGCTCACATGAAGGAGATCTCGAGCAACGGCGACATGTCGACTATCGACGTCATCTTCCCTCTCCACTCGATCCTGCTCTACACGAACCCGACCCTCCTCGCACTCCTCCTCGAACCGATACTCATCTACACCCACTCGGGCTTGTACCCGAATCGATGGCCGGTCCACGATCTCGGGACGTACCCAAACGCAACGGGCTACAATAGCGGAAACGACGAGCCGATGCCGGTCGAAGAGGCAGGAAATATGCTCTGGTGCGTCCCTTTGGCCTCTCTTTCGCCGTGCTTGCCTGCTGAGTGTCCCTCGCTCCTCGGGCAGGATGGCACTCGCCTACTTCCAGCTCACCGCCGACAAGCCCTGGGTCGAGAAGCATTACGAGGTCTTCAAGTCCTGGACAACATTCCTCACCGACGACGGTCTCGTGCCGGCCGAGCAGCTCAGTACGGACGACTTCGCCGGTGCGTCGAGGTGCTGTACTGCTCCTGACTTGCTGAGCGGAAGTGCTGATGTCAGCGGGACTCTCGCAGGGACGCTCTCGAACCAGACGAATCTCGCTGTTAAGGCTATCGTCGGGATTGGTGAGCGCAGCTTCTCCTTCCATTTCTCTCTGTTCTCGCTGATATTTTCCCGCTCGCAGGCGCGATGAGCGAGTTGGCGAAGGGAGTTGGGAGGTGGACAGACAGCATTCACTATCGAGCAGTGGCCGAGGTGCGCCTGCTCTTCTCGCTCTTTCCGGCGTCGCAACTTGGGCTGACAGTTTCGCACGTGTAGGCGTACGTGCGCGAGTGGACGGCGCTGGCGATGACGGAGACGGGCGGAGCTAGACATGCGAAACTGGCGTACCAGGACGACGGCTCGTGGGGTACTCTTTGTGCGTGTCGGCTCTCTGCTCCTCGTCGATCTGAAATACGTGTCTTACGACCCGCGTCACTTTGTATCGTTTGCAGACAACCTTTTCGGAGATCGTCTCCTCAACCTCAAGCTGTTCGACCGCCAGCTGTACAAGGACCAGAGTGCTTGGTATGCCGGCAAGGCGCAGAAGTACGGCGTCCCGCTAGACTCGCGGCATCTGTGGACGAAGGTGAGTCAGTCGCTGGACGAGATGCTGTGCTCGACTTGCGGCACCCGTCACGAACGGCGTGCGAGCGAGCTCATAGTATTTTTGCCAGTGACTGACTTCACGGTCCCGCAGACGGACTGGGAAGTATTCGCAGCCGCCTCGGCGACCGACAAGAAGGGACGCGAGCTGTTCATCGACCTCCTCGTCGACTACCTCAAAGCCGGCAAAGTCGATGCCGCCTTCCCCGACCTCTACGAAACGACTACCGCCAACTTCCCCGGCCGCGACGGACTCGACTGGCCCATCTATTTCATCTCGCGACCCGTCGTCGGCGGACATTTTGCGCTCCTCGCGCTTGAGAAGGCGAACGGCGCGAACGGCGTCGAGGAAGATCCGTTTGGCGGATGAGGCGGCGCTAACGAGACGCTGTACATTCTCCCATCATTTATCGCTGCATTCACATCGACTCATTGGCTTATCGATGCGGGTGAGCGAGTCCTCGTCGTCCGGATGGTCTCCATTGCCTTCTCGCTTTGGCTGCGCCGTCCTATCTGGCTTCCATGCTACCTTACTCTCCTTGACCGGCTGCTACTCCCGCAAGAAGCTCACAGGGACGCGAGCTGCACGACAAACCAGTTGACGCACGCCTCTTTCCCTCCCGCCCTTCACTTCCTCTCACACGACTACTTCTCCACCGCTGTCAAGCACGATGAACGACTCGTCGAAGGACTACAAGGGCGAAGTCATCGCACCGGTCCACAGCGACGTTGTCGACGAGGGCGTCCTTGGCCGCGACAAGGAGGACGAGGAGGAGATGCAGGACGCGGACGTTCTCCCTGCTGCCGGTGCGTGCGGTCTTCTGCCCCACATACATTCTACGCCTGCTGACGTCGCTCGCCCGGCCCGCAGAGGAGTTTGGCGACCCGAATGACCCGCTCGCCGTCCGCCGCGAACACATCGTCGAGGGCGAGCGCTCGACCCGCGCCAAGGACTTCGAGGACGTCTTTGCGAAGGAGAACGAGCTCGACAAGGCTGTCGAGGACGTCGTCCAGGCCAACAGTGCGTCCTCGAGCTTTCTCTCTCGCGCTTCGATAGAGTGAGATTTGACGCTCTCCGCTGTCCTTTCAACAGTCGGGCGCTCGGCGATGAGGTAGGGGCAGGATAGCGAGGAGAGGGAGGATGGAGTGTGCGCGCTCAGTCTCGACAGCTTGGAATGGCAAACTCTCGCTTCGAATGTTCGCAAAGACGAACTTTTAACCTGGTCCTCGCACACTCTACACGTTGCCAAGGCAACGAAGCGCTGGCATCAATCGCTGGCTTGCAAGCGACGAGAACAACGCCTCGAAAGCTACATCCGCCAGAAGCCGTCTGCGAAGGCGAACACAAGTCAGTTCCGGGAGAGTAGATGCCGCGGGATGCGGCACGCACCCTTTAACGGCACCCTGTTGACCTCCTCCCACCTCAGCACGCCGTTCTCGTCCTCCTTCTGAAAGAACGTGATCTCGCCTTCCTCCGTGAGCGCAACGAATTCCCGAGGTCCCGCCCCGAGATGCGCGCGTGCGTAGCGCGCCATCGGCGCCGAGTCGAGTGAGGTGTATGCAAGGGTGAGGACAGCGCTGTTAAGGGTGGAGGGAACGAGGTCGAGCAGGCGATTCGAGAGATCGTGATCGTCTTGGACAGCCGGCTCGTGCTTGTACATGAGTCCGAGGAGGTGGAGGGAGGGCAGACGCTGGATGAGGGTGACGATGTGCGGGAGGGAGAAAGCGAGGCCGTCCTCAAACTCCCATGCGAGGCGAAAGTCGACCAACCCGTGGAAGGTAGCGATGGTGCGGTAGAATGACGGCGCGAAAGGTACGTTGGCAATGACCAGCTGCTGCATGTCTCCAGGACTGGCGCTCTGAAGAATGGTCTGCGTAGCAAAGGCGACGTCGCGCGTGTTGCCGGTGAAGCGGATGTCGACCGATTCGAGTGGACGAATGGGAGGCGGTGACGCTGCCGGTGACGTCTGCTTGGTTACGGCACATCGCAGGTCGAACTTTGCTAAAGTGGGTGAGAGAGAGAGGAGAGTACGGAGGTCGGCGCCTTCGACGCACGGTGTAGCAGCGTCGCTTTCGCTCGTGATTCCTTCGATGTTGAGGTACTCGAGGCTCGCGATACGAATAGGAGCGTTGGTAGAGAGAGACCGAATGACGAGAGTCGGCGGGTTGAAGAGCGAGAGGCCGAAGAGGGAGTTTAAGAGGCGGAGGAGGGACGGGACTCGATGTTCCGCGTAATTGAGTCCGCGAGACGTCGACGAGTCTAGCCAGGCAATGCTGAGCTGGCCAATGCAGCCCGCTGCATTCGGATGGGCGATCAGATGCTCGACGAGCGAGGCGGCCTTCCTCGTCCTCATGTCGGCAATCTCGACATGGCTCCAAAAGAGCCTCGTGCCGACCAGCCGCCATGCGCGGCATACCAAGCTGACTTGTCGGCCGACAGTGCGTCGTCGTTCTAAGTCGACGGGATGATTGGCTGGGTCGAGAGACTCGTCGAGTTCTCGGAAGATGAGGTTGAGGACGTCGAGCGGGAGGTCGGGCATGGCGGGGCGGCTGGATGGGAGGCGACGGTTGTTCTGTACGAACCAGTGAGTCAGCAAGCGTCTTTAGGCGGCCGTCGACGAGCAGGAGCACGAAGATGCGAACTCACCGAGTGGGGGTAGAACACGGCAAGCAGACAGCGGGGCACGGCGAGCGATGACGGAAGCGTCGAGACAAGCCTTAAAAGCGCAGAGAATGAAGTAGGGCAGCGAAACTTGCGCAGTGACGAGCAGGTGCGAGGTCAAGAGCGCAGCGAAGGTGCGAGCATGCGAGCATGTCGTCGTGGAGCTATCGCAAGGCTTGCGAAGGATAGGGGACTCTCAGAGAGGCTTGCGCCTTGCCATCGTTGCGCAGGATCTCGCAAAGAAACTGAGGAGGCGTGAAGAGGTGGCTTTTGCGGGCTAAAGGCGCAGACCTGTCCTACAGTCGCAGATGTGTGGGCGATCCCTAGAAGACAGATGCGACTTGCGAGATGTATGTACGCGGCGACAAGAGGTCGGAGATGAGGAGGAAGGAAGAAAGGGCGTGAGGGTGGGATGAACAAAGTCGAGGCGAAAGGAAGCGTGCGATGCCGCTGTTCTATCGCATGCCCAGAACTGCGAGATCTCTGTGTAAGCCAAGTCACCTGAATGGAAGAAAGAGGAAGGATAGGATGTACGAAGATGCTTGATGCGTACCGCGTCGAAAGTCGTGACCTGCGGCACAGCGGATCAGCCCGAGTCCCTGGCGGAGAAGGTTCACAGCAGCTCACCGCCTCCAGCCCGCCCACATCACGCCACATCGGTCGCCCGCCCCGGGTCGCTTTGCGGAAGCACCGCGTCGAATGCAAGTCGGAGACGACGAGCTCCTCGAGCGGCGACTGATCCCGACAGCCGGTGAAGAACGAAGAGAGAGGGCCTTGTGTAGCCGAGTGGAAGTCGGAGTCGAGGGAGACGCAGGCCGAGCGGGCTGTAGCCGGAATCATTGCGAGGACCATGTTGGAGAGGCTGAGGGCGGAAGACGCGTAGGTCGGGTAGCTTGGGTAGAGGAGGACGATTGACTGGAGGTGTTGCAGATTCTTGATGGCCGAGATTAGGTGCGGAGCGGAGCAGGTGAATGCATCGTCCGTCGGCCAGACGAGGATGAGCTGGCGAAGGTTGCGGATGGTACTGATGTTGGCGAAGAAGGAGGCGGAGAAGGGGACGTTCTTGACAGTTAGGGACTTGAGCCGCGCAGGTTCGGCGCAACGAAGGACCGTGTAGGTCACGTCGGTGACGGCTTGCCCGTCTCCTCGGATGTCAAGGTCGACCTCCTCGAGAGGTCGCGGATGTGGTTCCGGTTCGTCGTCGGTCTCCATATCAATGAGTGCGTCGGCGGTAATGGAGAGTCGTTTCAGTCGAAGGGCGCAACGGACCAGACCCGCCGTCTCCGTCGCCGCCAGCTTGTAGTCGGAACCCTCTGCGGGCGAGTTATGGACAGTCAAGTCACGCAGGCTGAGGAAGTGCAAGCGTGCGTCGTCGTCGGCGAAGTCCTCGAGGACATCCCGCGGTGCGTTATAGAACCGAAGCGCCTCGAGATTCCGCAGTTTGCGCAGGAGCTCGACGACATCCCTGTCGGCCCCGTCAAGGGATCCAGGTGTTCCTAGTCCCCGCGAGAGGAGGAGCGATCGCACGGAGGAAGCGGCACCGCGGTGCGAGAGAAGATGCTGGACATCGCGTTCGGCGGTTCGCGACGTGAAGTCGATGTCATGGTATCTCCATCGAATGGCCGTCCCTCCTGCTCGCCAAGCTCGACAGACTAGACTGATGTTCCTCCCTGTCTCCCGCCGTGCGCCATAGACCAGGCGGATACTCTCGAATGAAAGGGGCAGGTCGTTCTCGACCTCGTCGAAGATCATCTGCAGGATGTCGCGGGGCAGGTAGGCCATCGTGAGGGTCGTGTTGTCCAATACCGGTAGGTCTGCTGAGCTGCAAGAGGCGTCGTCAGCGGGGATGACGGCTCTTCGCTGCGAAGCGAGATGAAGCTCACCAGGAGCGAGGACGGCGTCGCGGGACTGGCGAGACAGTCAAGGCACTTTCAAGCGGTCGTCTGAATAGCTCGAGACCCCTAGCAGCAGCAGCGAGGCGGAAGCGAGGGATGCAGGAGGATCAAAGGTAAGGGAATGGTTGCGGACGCGCGGACGGGGTAGCCGTCTGAAGAGGAGATGTTGGCGAGGCGTACAAAGCGGCCAGCTGACGTAGCCATTGCAGACACGTTGTGCGAGGCTCCATGGCGCGTCCTGGGCATCTCGCATCAATTGCGCAGTAAATCAACGCCCTTCCAATCCTGCTGCCCTACAACCTCACGTGGAGCAAAGCAACTGATTCCGCCCATGAGAATTCGACCCATCATCACCGACGTGTCCCTCGACTGACGGACTGGGGAGTCGAAGCGAGTGGGGGAGCTGGGTGCCAGATGCGAGCCTTGGCAAATGAAGGGTGCGGGAGGGATGATCTACACGAGTACGATCAGCTTCGAGACTGGAGTAGAGCGGAAGATATGGAAGAGAACGCACAGGACGGGGTGCGTGAAAGGAATGAGCGGTCTTCCGAACGAAGTCAGCTATCCGTCTTGCGAGTTCGGATCGTCAGCTGCATGAGAAGCGGGATTCAGCGACTTCTGCGGAGAGCGCAGCAGAAGTGAAACATTCTCTCACTGTGCATGCGCCGGTCCATCTCCTGCCAGACCCAGCCACTCCCAACCCTCTTCTTCTCGAAGAGGATGCGCGCAAGAGGCGTGACGACCACCAGCGAATTCAGTGCCGTGTCTCGCCGGGCTCTTGCGAAATCCGCCAAGGGTCCCTGTTCGATATTGTCGACTCTGAGGCTGAGGACGGCGATTTTGACCTGGACAGGAACGGCTGCCAGGATGTCGTGCGAGATTTCGTCGGTGTCGTCGAGGCCATCGTCGGGGAGCTGGACAGCAATCTTGAGAATGCGGAGGGACGGGAGGTGGCGAAGGATCGGTTGCACATGCGGCAAGCAGGCGGCCAGGGCGTCTTCGTACTCCCACGTAAGTTCGAGGTGCTGGAGGTTCTCCAAGTCCTCGAGCAGTTCGAAGAAGTACCGGCCGAAAGGCACGTTACCGATTCGGAGGTAGTTCGTGGTTGCCGAGTCGAGCGCGCGCAGAATAAGGGACGTCACATCGAAGACGGCGATGTTCAAGCCGCGAATGTTGATGATGGCGTGCTTGATCGGCAGAAAATTGATGTCGAAGTCGTCGCCGTATGGCTCCGCGTCGACCGTGCAGTCGACATTGATCATCTCCAGCCGCGGCGCAGCCTTGAGCAAGACACACAATGCGGCGGAGTCGATGGCTGGATCTTCGGGCTCGCCGTGCTTTGAGGACTGTCTGAAGTCGAGGCTGCGCAAGCGGGGAAAGTTGAATGCGGGCGTATCGTCGGCTTCGTCGCGAACGAGGGTGCGCATGACGTCTCGGCGCGGATTCGTTCAGCGGAGCACCTCGACGCCCGTGACGAGCGAGAGGAGCTCCTTCAACCTCGCCTCTCCCGCAGACATGGGCGATATCGGACGGTCCGACCGCGGCCACGCGACGTACAGCGTCCGCACGAGCGCCGCCAAGTGAGGATGGTCGAGGAGGTGGTCGAAGCAGCCGCAGTCGACGTCGTCCTCGTCTCGCGCCATCAGCGTGAAGACCCGCCAGCAGAACGCCGTGCCCGCTTGTCGCCATGCGCGGCAGACGAGGCTCAGGCTCAGCCCCATACGACGCCGGTCCGCCTCGTCCCTCGGTGTTTGAAGCGTCATCTGGGCGTCAAGCTCGTCGAAGATCATCTGGAGGATATCGGTAGGTAGTACAGGCATGCTGATCGTTTGTACGGGCGGACTGCGCGCGACCACGAGGTGTCAGCGAGCCCACAAGACGGGGAAGTGATGAAGCGTACAGGTTCAGTCGTGGGGCGTCGCTAGGTTGGCACAGCGATTCGGTAGGAAGCTTGGGAGTATAGCAAGCGGTCTCAATGCTCAAACAGGCCGGCGAGCGAGGTGAGCGAGTGGGAGAAGGACAACAGCGCAACTTCGCCTCCTGCCAAGGTCAACTTCTCGCCGTCTGCACTTCTGCGAGTCCGCAATCCTCTGCAGCGTCCGACAAAGTGTGACGGAACCAGCCGAGTGCGATTGCGGCAGTATCGACAGAGAGTAAGAGCGCGACGTCCATCGAGGACGAAGGTATGAGACTGCAACAGGGTAATATGTGCGAGGGGAAACACAGGTAGAGACTGAGCTGGGGTATCATCGACGAGGGAGCGCTTGCCAGAAGAGCCGCAAGTCGAGAGGCGAGACGAGCGGGAGGACGAGGTGAAAGAAGAGTCGAGTCGGAGGCTAGGCGAAGCGAGCGGTTGGGAACCACCTGTGAGCAAGACATCATTCGACAGTCAGTCCCGCTCCGGTACCGGAGGAGCAGCAAGACAGGCTTGAAGCGAAAACCCTCACGCACCTCGTATCCAAACTCCTAACCTCCCCCCTCCTTTCCCCCTTCTCCCTCCTCCGCGCCTTAAAAAGCAACATCATCAATCTCCCAACGTTACTCGAGCCAGTGACGACCAGCGCGTCGGCTCGGGACGAGAGGACTGTTAGGTCTCGGACGAAGAGGCGAGCTGAGGAGATGCGAGTCGAGAGGGGGAGGCGGTTGAAGGCTGTTTCGTTCTGCGCACCAGCATAAGATCGCGTCAGCCTCGTCTCTCGTGCACGGAAGCGCAGGAAGATAAAGCGAAGGGGAAAGCAGGACGCACAAACCCATCCGGCACTCTCGCCTTAGTCTTCGGAACAGCCTGCATCCTCCCATGCCCTCCTCCCGCTCCATGCCCCGCCCGCCCTCCACCCACACCGACCCCTTCAAACTCCGGCCTCCGTTTCTCCATCACCTCCTGCCTCCCATCCCTCTTCCCCCTCCTCCCCCGCCTCTCCCTCTCCTCCTCCTGCGCCGCCACCACCGAAGCACCGATCTCCGCAGTCCCAACAACCCTAAACCTCGCTCCCATAGGATGTTTCCGAAACGCCTCGACCGCATGCGGGTCGTCGGACATGAGCGCCAGCGTCGGGCGGGACTCTCCTTGGTCTTCTTCGGAGGCGATGCGAGACCAGGGAGCTGAGAGGGCAAAGAGGGCGCGAATGCGGTCTGCGGTTGTCTGTGGCGACTTGGAGGGAGAGGAGGAGGGAAGGGAGAGGAGCGAGTTGATACTGCCGACTGCGGCGGCGTAGTACGACGTTGTCAAGTCGTCGGTCAGACCTGGTGCTGACTCTGGTGGCGGAGGAGGCGACGAGGAGGGAGAGAGCGAGGCGGGACCGATTCGGTCGGCTTCGAGGAACTTGTCGCCGAGTCTGCTCAGCGCGCCGGGATATCAGCTCATTGGTTTCTCCGTCGCGAGATCAGGTGGTCAGGACGCACCGAACATGCACGCCAACAAGCAAATCGCCCGGCCTCTTCCCCTTCCCTGGATTCTCCGCGCCGCTCACGCCCAACCGCTTCTCCAACTCGCCTACCATCGCCTTTACCTCCTCATTCGGCGTCCAAGCCTGCCCGACTAGCCTACTCATCCGCTCGAATGCGTCTTCAAAGACACGAGGGAGCGTCTCCTCCGCACCAAGGAACGCCGGTCTCTCCTGACCCTCCTCGAGCGCTTCCAACGCTCGCAGATCTGCCCGATGCAGTTCCTCCAGCTGTGACTGGTCGACAAAAAGTCGAAGGAACGTCGCGTCTAACCCATCGACATCCCGTAACCAATAAACGTGGTTCCTCTTTGCCCAATTCGGGCGAAACGAGGCGTCGAGTTCGAGTGGGTGGAGCGCGAATGCGCGAGCTTCGTCCGGCGTGAGGGAGAGCTTGTAGCGTTTTGTTTGTGGGGAAGGTGGGCGACACGGGGCGTGCGGATCGAGGGGTGCGAAGGGCGAGGCAGGGAAGGAGGAGGAGGGAGGGAGGGAGAAGTAGGACGACCAGGAACCGTAGTTCCAGGATGTAGAGTCGAGGAAGACGGTGTAGCCGTAGTGGTGGGCGACTGAGGCAACGCGGAGGAGGAGAGAGACTTCGGAACCGAAACCGTGCCGGCCTGCGAGAGGACGAGGGTGAGCGCCGAGACGGAGGAGAAGAGGAGTGAACGCACCGGCGAAGCGGAAGAGCACTGTCTTCTTGCAGACTGGCAACTGCTTCGTCTTGGGTCGTCGTGCAGGCTTTGCGAGACCGCCTAACCGCACGTCCGCCAGATTCGCTTCTCCTGCAACTCGCACCGCTTCCCGCTGCTTCTGCGCCCCTGTGGGCGCTCCAACACGCACGCTCGAATGCGCTCGTCCGCCTCGCAGCCCCTCATCCGCTCTTGATGAGCCCATCACAGCCTCTTCTCGCACTCCCTCCATGGGCCATACCGGTTCCTCCATCGCCTCTCCAGATCGCAACACCCGCATTCCGCCCTTCGCATTCGCAACGTAGGTCGTCAGAGCGAGTGCCGCGCCGAGGAAGACGAGAAGGGCGAGGCGAGATGGGTGTCGCGAAGTGCGCTGCGGGATGAACGGCGGGAGAGACGAGATGGACGAGAGGGTGCGGTGGCGCTTTGTAGTGGGTGACGAGGGCATACTGGCCCTCAGCCAGGCTGTCTCGTCTCGCCTCGAGGTGGTGGTCGGAGGACAAGGTGTTCGATGTGGTCCGCGCGAGGAAGATGCTTGGTGCTGCGGCGAAGATGAAGCGGTGCGTGCGTCGCAGCGGCAGTCGAAGCGGTACACGAGCAGTACACGAGCAGTGCACTCTGCTTGTATTCGCCGATACAGCTGATTGTAAGCCTTTGCGCGAGAGTGAGCTCGTCGCCGTCGTCGTCCTCGGTGTCGAGCGAAGGTTTGGCTCGGCGAGAATGAAGCAGCGGACGTGTCTCCTCGGCGTCTCGGCGCGCGCAACGCTGTCTCATCTCGATTGGAAGCGAGCCCGATCGCTTGCGTCGAACTCCGCCTCGTCCTCTCGCTCGCTGTCCTCGCGCTCCATCGCTAGACTCGCCAGACTCGTAGACATGGCTGCACAGACTAACACAGGGAGACGAGCCTACGTCACCCTCCTCACCAACGCCCGCTACCTCCCAGGCCTCGTACGTCTCTCTCGCCTTCTCAGATCGCACACTCTCGATCCAACTCATCTCAACACGCCCGTGCAGCTCCTGCTCGACCACACGATGAAGCAAGTCAACACTCGCTACCCTCTCGTCGTGCTCACCACCCCTTCCTTCCCCTCGGAACACCTCGACCTCCTCGAGACGCTCGGAATGGAGACGCGCCGAATCGAATTGCTCGAGCCACAGGGCGGGGTGACGCTCATTGCGGAGCGGTTCAAGGACACCTGGAGCAAGCTGCAGGCATTTGCGCTCGAGGACTACGACGTACGGCCCAGTTACTCCCTTTCCTCCTTCTCCAGCTGACCTAGGAGACTCGCGCAGCGCGTCGTCTTGCTAGACTGCGACATGACCGTCTTCAGCAACATTGACTCGCTCCTCGAAGACCCCGATGTACTCCCCTCTCCCGACTGGATCGCCGCGAACCATTCCTGCGTATGCAACCCGCTCAACCAGGACTGGTACGAGCCTGATTGGTGCGCCGCTTTCACTCTCTCGCTCTGAAGGTGTGCTAACAAGTTTCACGCGGCAGCAAACCCGAGAACTGCGCCTACACCTACTCTCAATCGCACCCTCACTCACCACCTCCTCCTCTCCCCCTCCTCCCCTCCAAGCGAACCTACACCCTCCTCAACTCAGGCCTCGTAGTCCTCTCCCCCTCTCGCTCTCTCTACTCCCGAATCGTCAACTACCTCCACACATCTCCCACCATAGCGTCCATGGCCCTCCCCGATCAGGACCTCTTAGCGGAAGTGTTTGAAGGGAGGTGGAAGCCGCTTAGTTGGAGGTTCAATGCGATCAAGACGCTTAGATGGGTGCATCCGGAGCTGTGGTTCTCGAATGATGGGGAGGGGAGGAAGGTAGAGGGCAGGGAGAGGAACGAGAAGTGTGGAGGAGACGGGGTGGCGGTCCTACACTACATTGTCGAGAAACCCGTGCGTCTCTCCCTCTTCCCTTCTCTCACTGCTCTCTCTGGCTGACGAGGCCTGGTAACGGGACGCAGTGGCTCGACCTCCTCCCCTCCTCCTCACGCGACGCCGAAACCCACCGCTGGTGGTGGTCCGACTGGCACTCTATGCTCGACTCGTGGCGGGCGGATCCGAAGCTCGCGCGATACGTCGAGCGGGTTGAGGCGTTGGTAGTGCAGGGGAAGCAGGAGTAGAGCTTGCGGAAGGGCAGGGGAAAAGAGAAGGGCAGGCAGAGGAGACGGAGTGTAAGGTAGTCCTTCTGATTGCACAAGCAAGAGACAGGCTGGGAGAGATTGCTACGCATGCTGCTTCGCTTCGAGGTAGCGTACGAATTCGGGAAGGACGAAGGTGTATTCGGCTTCGTCCACCCAAACGACCTCGATGCTCCGCCTCGCCATGCATTGGAGAAAGTCCTCAAGCGGGTCCTTGCGGGCGTTCTCTAGAACACGCTCTGCGGTCTCTGTCCGACGCTGTGCGGCATGAAGGCGGCTTGAAGGGACGGAAGATAATCTGCGAAGCTGGCGTCGAGGCTTCCGTAATAGTTGGTCCAGTCAGGCCTGTCGTAGAGAACGTACTGAACCAGATCCGACGGCCATCCGCGCGCATCCCAGGCGTTCACGAGAAGCTTGTCTGCGCATTCAGTGTAGACTTTGCGCAGCGAGATGCCGTCCCGGGTCTTGGACGGTGCCGTTACTTCGTCCAGCTGGAAGGCGATCAACTGGGCGAGCAGCGGCGCACAGTCTGCCAGGATGTCTGCCTTGGAGGTGCAGCCGGCAAGGCGGAGCCATCGCAAGGCCGGCAAGGTCGTCGGATGGAGAAGCTCCGCAAAAGCTTTGATGTGCAGCAGGACCCCGTCCAGAGCCAATTGGACAAGCTGTAAGGGCCGGTGCTTGTAGAGACGGTGACTTGAGTCGTGCAGTTCTGGTAGTGAAGACCTTTAAGGTCTGTCAGAACGAAAGGTCAGCGTGCGAGTTCTCGACCAGGAGACAATCCGAAGACGCACTGAGGTAAGGAGAGTTGCTGCCGAGTACCAGCGACACAGGCGTCCTGTGGCTGTCTTGTGCTGCGCCAACGAATGAAGCGTACCGAACGGAAGGCAGGGCACCGAGTACGGCGGGAAACTCCTTCTCGGCGAGAATCATCCTTTCGTGCCAGGCGACGGAGAATTCTGGCTTCTCCCACTGACGTGTGCAGAAGATCATGGCGACAGCCTGTTCACGCAGTTCCTTCTTTGCGTTCCGAGCCGATTTCGAGTCGACGACGGTGTTGACGACCAAACGGCGAAGAAGAGGCCGCACGACGCTGCAGAACCGTTTACTGACATGGCTGAGAGGAACGAGAGCTTCGCGGCGACGCTTGGCTTGTGCGAAGACGAGAGATTCGGGCGGGACGGCGAGTTCGATGATGAGGCGCAGGAGTTCCGTCGGGAGCGTTCCGAGCGATGCGGGCATGCTGGCGTAGTTTCGAGAGTTGTTGCACAGCGGTGTGAGCAGTCTCGAGCGGGCTCAGCGGGTGAGCGAGTGCAGGCAGTGAGCGGGAGGAGGAAGAGAGGCGGTCGATGGTGCGAGGGTCAAGGCAGGCTTGCTTCGCGGGCTTCCTTTCGTAGCGAGCGTTCTCTCGACGTACAAAGAAAGACAGATAGCGAGCCGAACCTCTCGAGGAGACGTAGGGAGGACGGCGCCGAAATCCTGCTCAAGAGTCGCAAGTCGCATTCCAAGTCAAGCGCAATCCTCGCTCCGACTCCTACTGCCTCCCCTTGATGTACCGCTCAAATTCGGGAAGGATGAAGGCGTGGTCGTCCGAGCCGGTCCAGATGATGTCAGCGGGTGTCTGCTTGACGGCGTCGAGGAGGGCAAACGCCACGTCGCGGTTCTTCGGTTCAACCGTGTCCGGAAGCAGATCGCGATGTATGAACGCGGCGGAAAGGTTGTGCAGGTCGCGGACGTCCGCTGCTGGGCTCGACCAGCGATCTACGTGAACCGATGTGAGCCGGATGTAACGCGTCTTAGACGCAGCGCCGCGCAGGTCCTCATAGAAACTCCAGGTGCCCAGATCAACGAGCATACGGGTCGATTTGGACGATATCGCGGGAAAAGTGTGTGCGTGGCGGGAGTTGAGCTGCAACGCTTCCATCTGCGTAAGGAGTTCTGCCGGGATGTTCAACGCTCCAGAGCTCGTACCCCATGCGCCGAATTCGCCATACTCGAAGACTGCGCAGCGAAGGACTCGGAGAGCTGGCAATGTGTCGCATCTGAACAACTTGTCGATGCCGGCGTTCATCAAAACGGTTTTCCCGACGAAAGCGAGTTTCGCAAGGGCGAACGGCGACACATGGCCCTGCCCAGCGAAGAACAGCTTGCAGTTCGACAGGAAAAGAGAGTCGAGATCTATCGCATACAGTAAGGAGGTTAGCGCCAAACAGCCGAGATTCGGGCGGGCGACGCACCGATGAACGGACTTTTTGCGCTCAGATCGAAGTCGAGACGAGTCTGCCAGGTCATATGCTCGGTGCTTAAGTCGCCAAAGTCGTAAAATCGCGCGTGCTTGGCCTTCGGCAGCGCAACGAGGGCGTCGAGGGCCTCCGTTCCGACAAGCAAGTCTGGCACGTCGTCTTCGTCGTACGGGTCGATGTCGTCGAGCGACGTGGTGCTGATGTGGAAGACGACCGTCTCGACCCGCACGCGCAGCTTCTTCGGGAGTTTGCTAACCAACTCCGCCTGGCGAGGGGTGCCGACGACGATGCTCTGGAGCAGAAGCGGCTTGGCGAGGCTGCACAGGCGCTTATTGACCCGCGACAGACTCGTCAACAGCGCTTGGCGGCGCCCTGCGGTCTTCGGCGAGAGCGTGTCATGAGGGGGGAGGGCGGGTTGGATGATGAGGAGGAGTAGCTCGTTCGGCAGCTTGTCGAGCATGGCGGGCTTAGTCAACGTGCGAGACTGTCGCTTTGGGAAAATTGAGCGTTTGCAAGCGGGCTCAGCGGGTGAGTGTGTGCGAGCGAGTGAAGAGCAGGAGGCAGAGAGCTATTCGACACCCTCACGACGAGCAACTCGCTTCGTTGGGACTACCAGCTATTGCACTCAGTTTGCAAGGCGTTGTTTGCGAGTTGTCTACGCCGCCTCCCGCTCCTTTTCCGCAAGGTACCGCTCAAAGTCCGGCAGGACGAAGTCCGCCTCCGAGTCCTCGATCCAAACGACTTTTGCGCGTGCGCGCTCGAGCTCCCCAAAAAGTCCGCCTGCTGACACGTCGGAAATGCTGCTGGTTGGTTCGGTGGATTGGTTGTGATACTGGCGAGGGATGAAGATGGCGTCGAGCGAGGTGAAGACTGAGGTGAGGACTAACGGAGTCATGGCCAGAAGCTGCGAGAGTGCATCGGACCTCCGTTGGCCAGTAAGAAGGAGGTAGCGTATCTTGTCCGGCTGAGGTTCGTCGTTGATGGCCGTCGTCAACTCGAACAGCGTCTTATCGAGGGCGGAGCTGAACTCCTGCACAAGGCCTTTCGCGTAACGCCTGTGCGACTGACTCCATCCTGTAGATACACAAAGGCCGACCTGGCATGCGGTAAGCTGTTCGAGCAGCTCAGCGGCCCACAAGACGATGGCGGCGTCTGCTCCTCCGGAAACGCGAAGGTATCGAAGGGCCGGGAGGTTTTCGGGGCGAATGAACTCGTGGAAGCCAGGCGGCTCGCGGATGAGGCCGACAAGTGCGAGGTGCGACAGTGCGAATGCTCGCAAAGGATACGCCAGCGTGACGTTGAAAATGCTGTTGGCAAGGCGTAGAGTCTTCAGGCCTGCTTTTCTTGAAGGTCAGCCCTCTCAAACCTCCAAGGATGGAGAAGGACTCACGGCGGAGCGGGCTGGTCTCTCCAAGCGGAAACCCGATCCAGTAGCCAGCGATGGAGGCGTGTCGGACTGACGGGAGCGTCTCGACTATGGCTAATCCGGTCATCTCCAAGTACGTCGAAGGCTCGTGTGGGATGGCGAGCACGACCGATCGAGCCTGGGCGCGCAGCTTTCTCGAGGCGCCTCGCACTGCCTTGCCTTCGGTGGTCGAGCGAAGGATGACTGTCTCGCGAAGGAGAGGCTTCGTCAGATGGCGAATGCGCTTGTTGACGAAGGAGATGGCTAGGAGAGCGTCACGCCGGAGCTGGGCGGCATCGAGGACGAGGGAGTCGGGAGGGAGGGAGAGTCGAATGATGAGGATGAGGAGCTCAGTAGGGAGCGTTACGAGGGTTGCGGGCATGCTAGTATCGATCCGATGGGTCTGAAAGGGTGCAAGCAGTCTCAAGCGGGCTCAGCGGGCGAGAGTGTGCGGGCGAGTGTGAAGAGCAGGAGGGAGAGTAGGCAACCTCAAACTCGAGCTTCCCGATCATGACGAGTTGCGGATCCAGACTACTGTGCAATGCAGGATGAGGGGCGAAACGAGACAAGCAGAGAAACAAGATGCAGGTACGGCTGAGAACGAGACGAGACGAGAACAACGCGGATACGAGTGGTCTAAGGGATGCCGAGTTCGCCCTTGAGCGCCTTGATTAGTCGCCACTCGTCCATCGAGCTGCCAGATGCTATGAGTCAGTAAGGGAGACGGCGGAAGAGCGGGAGAAGAGTCTATACGCACACTTGCTTGCGGAAGACGTCCTTGAGGACATCGATCGACTCGCGCGAGACCATCGAGACGACCTCGTCCTTGTCGTCGACTGCGGGAGTTGATCGTCAGCAAGAGCGCGAGGGCGCGGAAACGAGAGCGTGGACGCACAGTGACGGCCGTACTGCTTCGCGCTTTCGTACGCAGCGTGCTCGATCTTGACGGCAACACCGGCACCGACCTCGTGTCGCTTGACGATGTCCTTGGACTTGTGGTTGATCTCGAGTGACGTGCTGCAGGAAGCGACATGGAGAGTGAGCTCAAACCGGAGATCAGGACCGGACGCAGCGCGGACGTACACCTTGCCGAGGGAGATCACCTCCTTCTTCTTGGTCTTCGGGTCGGTCTTGACGACACACAGCGGCGTGCCAATACGGAGCGTTCCGTCAAGGATGTCGCAGCCGAGAATGATGGCTGAGGGCGTCGAACTCGTCAGGCGATTCGCTACGTGCGAGAAAGGACGGAAGAGACGCACGGTCACGCTGGGCAAAGCATGCAAGGATCTTGAGGCGGCACGGGAAGACGGCCTTGCCGGCAGCCTCAGCTTCCTTCTTCTCCTCAACGCCCCGCTTGTACACCATGAACTGGTCGAACAAGTGGTAGATGATGTCGGCTGCATCGGCGACTATGTTAGCGGAGGGCATGCGTGTAGGGAGCGACGCCGGGCGCACCCTTGAAGATCTTGATGCCGAGCTCCTCCGCTTGTCGCTCGGCGTCCTTGTCAACCGCGACGTCGAAGCAGAGGATGACGGCGAGTTCAGGCGCGCGCTCAAGCATCGTCGCACAGCGCATGACGTCCTTCTTGTGCACAGGACCGATGTTGATGCCGGCGACCGGGATCTTGACAGCGTCAGACTTGAGGAACTCGAGCAAAGCCTCGAGCGAACCAAGAGTCGACGCCTGGACGAAGACACCTCGTCCGCTCGTGTCGACCGAGTTGAGGAGGTTCGTCAGGTCCGACATGACCTCCTCGCGCAGCTCGTCCTCGTCGTCGTCCTCGCCGCAGACGAGCAGGCGCGAACCAGCGATCGCCTTCTCGAGGTCGGGCGCGACGATCTTGATACCCATCGCCGCCTTGATCTGCTTGTGGTGGACGTACTGGCCCTACAGACGCGGGCGGCGGGTCAGCAAGTCATCGAACGGCCGCAAGGGGAAGCTTCGCACCTTGATGCGCAATTCCTTCATCGGCTGCGGCGTCAGCAGTGCTCGAACCTGCGTAACAATGGCGCCGTTGAGACCGCAGAGGACAATCTTGTCGCCTTCGTGCAGGTATCCGTTGACGAGCACAACGTCGATCGTCGTACCGAGACCCTCGATGACCTTGACCTCGAGGACGGTGCACTGAAGCGTCGAGATGTACATGAGGTTGTTGGCCATACGCTCCTGGGTGAGCTTGACGAGAAGCATGAGCAAGTCGGGAACACCTTCGCCGGTGTGCGCCGAGGTCGGAACGAGCGAGACGTATTTCGCAAAGTTCTTGTTGTCGTAGTACGGCACGGCGTTGAGACCCTGCTCGGCGAAGGCGACGACGGTCTCGTTGAGACGCTTCTCGAATTCGCGCTGAACCGGGCGCTCCTGCTGGGCGAGCGTCTGGCGGAAACCGCCGTCCTTCATCGCGTTCCAGCCGTACAGTCGGTCAATCTTGTTGAGCGCGACGATGAAGGGAGTCTTGCCCTCGCGAAGCAGTCGGATTGATTCGAGCGTTTGCGGCTCGAGACCGTGCTGCGGCGCGAGCAGGTGTCAGTCTCTGCGAGAAATCAAGCTGCTCCAGCTAGACGCACCATGATGTCGACGACGAGAATAGCGATGTTACACAGCGAAGAACCACGCTGGCGGAGGTTGGTGAACGACTCGTGACCGGGCGTGTCGATGACGAGAAGACCGGGAAGCTTGTACTCCTTGAGGTCGTCCTGTGAAGCGAATACACGTCAGCGAGCGAGAACAGGTCTCGGAAGAGCGGACTAAACGCACGTCGCCGAGCACCCGCGTCCGCTTCTGGATGGCGTCCATCGGGAAGTAGGTCGCGCCAATCTGCTGCGTGATACCTCCCGCCTCGCCCTCCTGGACGTTCGTCTGACGAATCTTGTCGAGCAGCTTGGTCTTGCCCGTGTCGACGTGACCCATGATGACGCAAATCGGCGAACGAAGGTTCTCCGTGCTCCGCTCGGCCAGAGCCTGCTCGTCGCGAGCGAGACGGCGCGCTTTGGCCTCGGCCTTGCGCTTCGCCTCTTGCCGCTCGACGGCGGTCATCTCCTCCTCGCTGTCATCGTCCGAGTCGTCGTCCGAATCCGAGTCGTCGTCTGAGCCAGAGTCAGAGTCCTCGTCCGAGTCCTCCTCTTCTGACGACTCCTCGGCAGCGGGCTTGGCAGCGGCCTTGCCCTTCGCCTCGGCAGCCTTGCCGTTTGCGGCGGCTGCGAGAGGTGGAAGCGTCAGGCTGGCTCGAGAGAGAGGAACGCGATTAGGCGCACGCTTCGCCGCTGCAGCAGGCTTCTCCTCCTTCTTCTCGTCCTCCTCGTCACTGCTCGCGTCCCAGCTATCCTTGACATCCTCCTTCTCCTCGTCAGACAACGCATCCCAGCTGTCCTTGACATCCTCCTCGTCTTCCTCGTCCTTCTTCTCCTCCGCGGCGGCAGGCGCAGGCTTGACCTCCTCCTTCGGCGGCTCAGGCGACGCAGGCTTCGACTCAGCCGGCGACTCCGTCTGCTGCGCCTTCTTACCTCCCGCACGCTCACGCTTGCCGTACGAGACCTTCTTCGGGCCCTGGTCGGGCTTCTCCTGCAGGCCGGCGATGGTGACGTTTCCGGCGGCGAGGAGCGCCTGGCGACGTGCTTCGGCGGCGGCGCGCTCGGCTTTTTGCTTGGGCGTGAGGAGCTTGCCTTCGCGCTTGAGCTGTTCCTTCTTGGCCTGCGGGCGAGCGGAGCGTGCACTTCATCAGCTCAATGCCCCGCGCGCGAACGAGACGACTGCGAACGCACCTTCTCCTTTTCTTTCTTCGCCTGCCTCGCCTCCTCCTTCCTCCTCTCCTCCTCCGCCGCCCTCTTCTCCTCCTCCTCAATCCTCCTCCGCTCCTCTTCCGCCGCCCGTTCCGCCTCCTCCCTCGCCTTCTGCTGCGCCTCCATAAGGGCCCTCAACGCCGCAATCTGTCCTCCACCTCCCTTGCCCTTCTTACCCGCTGCAGGAGCAGGCGCCTCTTCAACGGGCTCAGCCGCACCGGCCTTCTTCTTCTTTTTCTTCTTGTTCTTCGAGGAAGAGGGCTCGTCGCCTCCTTCGTCGGCGGCGGCGTCGTCTGCGGGTGCGGCGGCGGAGGCGGAGGGAGTCTCGGTTGAGGGAGAGGGGGCGGCAGGGGCGGGCTCGGAGGCCTTCTTGGCGGCGGCTTGGGCCTTCTTCTTTGCCTGCGAGCGCGTTGACATGTCAGCGACGGGACCCAACGAAGTCGAGGGAAAGAGGGAAAGCCAACGCACCTTCTCCTTCTCCTTCTTGAGTTTCTCCTTCTCCTTCTTCGACAAGACCTTCTTTACCTCCCCTCCCTCCTCCTCGTCCTCGTCCGCCGCATCAACAGCAGGCGCAGTCTCCTCCTTCTTCTCCTCAATCTTGACCTCCTCAACCTTCTTCGTCACTTCCTCGACCGCATCCTCCGCCTCGGTCGCCTGCTGCTGCTGCTTCTTCCCGCCCTTCTTCCCGCCCTTCCCCTTCTTCCCCTTCGAAGGTCCAAACTCCTCTTCCATCCAATCATCATTCACTTCCACCGCGCCCCTAGGCGCCGCAAGATCCACCTCCTCCTCCTTAGGCTCCTCGGCGGCGGCGGGCGCAGGCTCATCAAAGACGTAGTCGTCGTCCGTAACGGCGTTCTTCTTCCGCTTGTCCTTCTTCCCTCCCTTTTTGGACGAAGCAGCCTTCTTAGCCATCGCCAACAACCCGTCTTCCTCCTCCTCCGCCTCAACCTGCGGCGCCGGAGTGGGCTCGTCCTCCTCCTCTCCCTCGTCGACCATCATATCCGCGAAACTCGCGAACCCTCCCCCTCCTCCCTTCCCGCCCTTCTTCCCGCTGCGCTTGACAGGTCGACCCTCGTCCTCCGAGTCTGAAGCAGCGGGTGAGGCGCCACCTTGTCCAGCAGCAGGCGAGCTCGCAGCGGCAGGAGACGCTTTGCCACTCTTGTTCGCCAGTGACTCCCTGTGCACCCATCCAATCACATCGTCAGCGCGGGAGGAGAGTGAGCAGATGTGGGAGGCGAGAACGCACCAGTACTCGTCGTCGTCCCTCAGCGGCTTCTTCGCACCCTTCTTGTTCTTCGGTGGCATCCTAACTCGGTCTGTAGCTAGCGCGCTCTGTCTCAGCGAGTGAGAGAGCGAGAGCGGGAGCAAGTGATGAAGACAAAGCGCGAGTCGAGGGCGAGCGGGTTGGAAGGGGCACACACGCTTAGGTGGCGCTGGGAGGGCTGCGAGGGTGCTACTGGACTTGAGTGGGATGGACAGGGCTGGCTAATCGCGCGCCAGGCCGCTCCATCGCTTTCGACTGACTCTCTCGCCGCCTCGCTCGACCACCATCAGGCTGACTCGCTCGACTCGGCTCGGGGAACTGCGCGATGGAGTGTGCGGGTCGTGGAGAACAGTGCAAGGGGATATGGGATGGTTTATCGGGGCGGACGGCGCTGCTTTAGGGGCTCAACACCCTCCTCGACCTCGCTCATTTCTCTCCTCGCCGCTCTCTCCTGCCATCGCGCGGTACATCCAGCTTACTGCAATGGCGGTGCTGCGGCAGTCAGGACGGATTCGATCGAGCGTGGAGCCGACGGTGCAGTCGCATGGGCGCACTTCCTCCTCGCTCGCTCCTGACCTCGAGGCCTGCTCCTCTCGCCCAGCACGGACATACAAACTTGCTCTTCAGTTCCGTCTACACCTCTACGCTCTACTAAAGCTTGGGGATCTCGTTGTAGAACTTGATCTCGATGTCTGCGACCAATCCCGACTTGACGAGGTTCTGGAAGGCGGGTTGCGACTCTGCGGGTGCACGACCGTCAGTCAGGAGAGGGAGGGGATGGAGAGGTGGTGGAGACTGACTGTGTGCGTCGATGCCGCCAATGTCTTGGTTGTACCGCTCAAAGAGGCGGAACTCCTGCGTCCACCCGCAAGCCGGTCAGCGTTCAGCTCAACTCCTCGCTTGATGGGAAAGACGGATACGCACGTCTCCATGCCTGGCGCAGCGGTAGTCGAGCGTGAACGGTTCCTTGTCGCTGTTTGCGGATGCGACGGCGTGCTGGAGGAGGTTCTCGAGTTCGTCGCCCTTGCCTGGCTTTGCGACGGCGCGTGCGAAGACGACGGTGATTCCTGACTTGGGTGGTTGGCTGGCCATGGCTTGTGAGTGGACAGGAGAGGAGGAGAGAGAGAGAGAGTGACGAAGCCGGAGGGATCCTCGGACAGCGATGAACGCCGAAGCGGGCGGGGACCCGCCTGAGTCACGCCTCCCCTCGAGACATTGCATTACAATCAAGTTGTATTCAGTCCGTTACAACCGAGTTTGTATTGAGTAAGCGGAGCGCGGCTCCTCGTCGGCTCTCGGGCGACCGCACGGCTCCGACGACGGCAACGACTCTCTGCCATCGCTGGAATCGCTCTGCATCGCTTGCGCGCTAAAACCGCTCTCAGGGACTGAACAGCCACGCCAGCGCTTCTCCTGGGGTCCGAATCGCTCTCCTCGCCCTTCTCGTTCAGCGTCCAAGACTCGCGCCGGATTCACAGCATCGGCTCGCACAACTGCTTCGAACGACGCAGGAACTCGTGGAGGATGACCTCACAGTGGCTACGGACGCGGCGACCAACGAAGCGGGGCGAGAAGGGCGAGGCGAACGACGATGCAGCTTCCGCGATCCCCGACTCGAAGAAGCCGCCCGTCTTGCTGCGACAACGGTGTTCGACGTGGTTCATTGCTTTGACAGTCGGGTTCGGAGGTATGCCTGCCCTCTCCCTCAGACTCCTTGAAGCCCGCTGACCCCGAAAAACGAATCGGCAGTCCTCGTCGACCTCTCGTCCTACTCCCTCGCCGTCCCCGTCATCCCCTTCCGACTAGCCGCAATCGGCCACACACAAGACGAGATAGGTGGATTGACGGGGTGGCTTGTCGCGGCATACGCGGGGGGATTGATCGTCTCGAGTCCGCCGGTCGCTTACATTGGGTGCGTTCGCGCTCGCGATTCGCCGAAGAAGCAGTTCTTTCAGCAGAGCTCACGACTATGGCGCACAGAGCGAGATGGAAGAACCGCCAGATTCCGCTCACGCTCGGCTTGCTCTTCATGGCCGGCGGTCCGTCTCCCTCATCCCTTCTTACCCCCTCCTTGTTTCTCACTGACGGTCTTTGCGGCTTGGCAGCGGTCATCATGTTCATGGAGGCGAACAGTTACGCGTTGATGGTTGTCGCGCGGATATTGCAGTGCGTCCCTTGCGCTCCGTCCTGCATGGGAAGAGACTGACGAGCTTTGTGGCGGTCGCAGAGGGTTCAGCGGGACGGTGCTCTGGACGATTGGACTGTGAGTCTGTCTTCTTGATCTTCGATGAGGCGAGCTGACCGACGCCCTCGTCGCAGCGCCCTCGTCACCGACTCCGTCCCCGAAGAACGCGTCGGCAAAGTCCTGGGCTGGGTAATGATCGGTTTCTCCTTCGGCCAAGCGATCGGTCCTCCAGTCGGAGGCGTCCTCTACGCCCGAATGGGCTGGCGCGCACCCTTCGTCTTCTCCCTCATCCTCGTCGCGATCGATCTGGGACTGAGGATGTTGATTGTGGAGAAACATCGCGCGGTCGAGTGGATTAGGAGGGGTAAGGAGGTCTGGGGTTTTGAGGCGCCTGGATGGGTGGATGAGGTTAACACTAGGGTGGAGGAACCGAAGAAGGAGAGGGAGAAGACTATCCCCGCCGGTGATGCGGAAGACAACGCACGCATTCCCGTCCCGCTCGCCGACTCGACTCCCTCCTCTACCTCCTCCGATACTACGCTCGCACCCTCCCACTCCCGCATCCCCTCGCACTGGATCGGATTCCTCCACTTCCTCCGCCATCCCCGGGCTCTAACCTCCTTCCTCCTCACACTCCTAAACGGCATCATAGCAGGCGGGCTGCAAGATACCGGACTCACAATTCACTTGGAGGAGGAGTATGGGTTGAGTTCTTTTGGCGCCGGGTTGGTGTTCTTGGGGATTGTGGTGCCGACGTTCTTTGTGAGTCGCGCGACGCAGATCTCCTCGTTACTTCGTCCGCAGCTGAATTGACGCTTTCGACTTGATCTACAGGGCTCGCCTTTCGCCGGCTGGGTACGCCTCTCGCTCCTCCCCGCCCCCTGTGCTTTCCCTCTGTCTTGCTGACCTCGTCCCCACTCACTCACAGGTAACCGACAAATACGGCACGAAATGGATCATGTTAGCCGGCGTCGTGCTCTCGATCGCCGTCTACCCGCTCCTCATCATCCGCGGACCGTTGCCGCTGTTCATCTTCTTCCTTGCGCTTGTCGGTGCGTCCCCTCCCGTCCTCAACCTCTAATGTCCTGGGTCTGACGGAGAGGGTTGTGACGAACCAGGCCTGTCCATCTCCTGCTTCATAACCCCCTCAACAGTCGACCTCTCCCTCGTCGCCTCCTCCCACACCTCCATAACCACAGCTCACACATTCGCCATCTTCAACCTCGCCTTCTCCATCGGCGCTCTCGTCGGTCCTATCATCGCAGGACAGATCTTGAGCGGATTGGGAGTGCGGAAAGGGTGGGTAGCGTTGACGGTGTTGTCGGCGGGGTTGTCGGCGGTGTTCGTGCCGCCTGTTTTGGCGTTTGTTGGAGGGCCGCTGAGGCGGGGAAGCGGGAGGAAGGATGTGCAGGTGGAGGAGGAAGAGCGAGGGACAGATAGAAGAGGGGAGGAGCAGGAGGGGGAGACTTAGAGCGGGTTTGTAGCACTTTGGCAGGTGTAGCATAGATTATTTAACGTCTCATGAGGCTGTAGCGGGGCTAGTTCTGCTGTGTGAGGCTTGAGGGAAGGTCTTCGCAGTCGACGAGAAGGCTCTCCCTCGTCCCGCTCACAGCTTCTCACTCTCGCTCACTCGCTGAGCCTGTCGCTGCTGTCAGCGGTCGACAAAGCGTCTTCCGAAGCTACCTGACCGCCTGCAACGCCCCGCATCGCCCTCTTCTTCTGCTCGCCGGTTCATCAGCTCGAGGTGAGCAACCCGTTCAACCTCCGTGGTGAGGACGTCGCTGAACGTGCCCACGCTCACAGCGTCAGCAGAGATGTCCTCGAACGCCAACGAGACGAGCCGCGACACGCCCGACTGCCAGCCTGACCTCCCCTCGCCTCGTCTTCCTCCCGAGATCCTCGACCGCATACTCGACCACATCGACGGCAAGACTTGGTCATTCTACTCGAGTCCGACTCGCATCGACTACGGACGCAGCATCAGCCTCGTCTGCCGCGCCTGGCGTGAACGTGGAACCGCCTGGGTTTGGTCTCGCGTCGACCTCGACTTGACGACCCGCGACGAGACGCTTCAGCACATGCTCAAATACCCGCGCACGGCCAAATGGCTTGAGATGCTCTACACGAAGGGGCCGAAACTCTACGAGGATGTGAAGGACAAGTTCGACTCGGAAGAGTGGTACAAGGAGGTCATTGTGCAGAACTGCTGCGACCTGGGCCGCCTCTTCGCACATTGCGAACACTTGCGCGAGCTGCACATCTTCTCGGGTCACGGAATCCTACTCGAGACTCTCTTTCCGCTTCGGTCGGTCGCAAAGCACTCGACCATCAAGATCGTGACCTTCGAAGCGTACTCGTACACAGACGGTGACGCCTTCATGCGCATGATGCATGCAGTCCCCGGTGTCGAACACCTCAACGTTCCGTTTGGCCTGCTCACTCTAGACGGCTCCGCGCTGACTGCAGAGAATGCGCTCGTCCGTCGACTTCCGCCGATGAGCTTCCGCGATCTTTACCTCGATTGGTCGGCAGCGTCTCTCGACAGCAGCCTCATCAGTGAAACCATCTTCCAGAACGTCTTGTACGCCATCAACCCTGCGACTCTGGGTCAGATCAGCTTGTCGCCCATCGAACAAACGACTCTCGCGCTGTTGCAAAGTCTTACACCCACCTTCACGACCCTCAACTACCTTTGTCTTCATCTCGACGGCCACGACCTCCTGTACGGGTCGCTTGGCGCGATCACGGCGGCCATAAGTGGGTTGCCGAAGCTCAAACACCTTCTGCTGCGGACCTGCGGCATCCTGACGCCGGCGCTCGTCAATCCTGCCCCGACACAAGTATTGTCCACCTTCTTCGAGTCGCTCCCGCATCAGCTCGAAACCCTCGAGCTGCAGGCTGTGTTTCCGCCTATCGCCGAAGACTTGCATCTTGTCCCCGACTTGATCCTCGACTTCATCAATTCGCGTGCCAAAGCTCCCATCATCTCCATCGACTACCGACTGAGACGCGCCGACAAGGTCTCTGAGATCGCGCTCACACGAAGTCCTCCCCCTCGGACTCGGCACAAGGCGAGGACTCGGCGTCTGAGCAGACCAGCTTTGTCGACCTCCTCAACAAGGTCATGAGGGGAGAAGGAACGGCCGACGAGACTGCAGCTCTGGCTGTCGGGGTCGAGGAAGACGGATCAGAGGGGGATAACGAGGTGGACCAGCCTATCGAGAATGCCGCTAAGACAGTCGACGAATCGCCCGAGATACTAGCCGGCGAAGTCAGCCCAGACGCTCGCCCGACGTCAAGCAGCCTAGAGGTTGAGCCAGACCAGGATTCGATTCCAGGACCACTCCGCACTGCGATTCAAGACCTTCGTGCGCGCAGTCACGACGAACGCATCACCCGCCACGGTTCTACCGTCACTCGTCGCAACCCCAAGACTGGCGAGGCGCTCTTACATGGCTGGCAGATCGACGTGAGTTGCTCGCTGCCTTCAACCCATCTGTACGCTGAGGCATTCATTTGCGCTTGTTCCCGTTCGCAGAGCGAGGTCTGGAAGGAGACGCCGAACGAGTAGGTGGAGAGGGATGGTGCGCTTCGCTTTTGTACTCTCGCTTGAAACGATCCCGTGCCCTTTCGTCCATGCGAATCCCTGAGGCTCAGACGTTCTTCCGAATGCTTCATTCGGCACCCGGCTCACCGTCCAACGATGCACGTTCAAGCTCGGTTACCGGTGCGCAGGCAGCTGACGAGACTGCTCAGCATTGACTCCAATCACAAGGGTAAAATGCAACAATGACAAAGTACAGCAAGACAACACGACGCCTAGTCGTCCTCCTTTGGCGGAGGCGGTCCACACGGGTGGAGCATCCTCTGCGAAGAGCGAGCTGGTCAGCAAGCCGGAAGAGGATGGGATCTCGAGACGGATGCTCACCTCCGTCAACTCGAACTTTGTCCGCGCCGTCGTCTCGCCGTCCGCAATCGCGAGGTATTGCAGCAGTGCCGGGTGTCCAACGATGGAGGAGGAGGTGTCGCGGTGCTGGTTCGTTATCCACTCGCTGCGAGGAGGAGGAGGCAGGTTAGGCGAGCTGCTGCGACGCGGGCAAGCGAATCGGACACACTACTTCGTGATGTCGGCGTGTCCAGTGCCTGCAGGTAGGACGCGTCGGCCCCCAGTCCCCTGTACGAAGACGCGAAGGGAAGAGGGAGGCGAGCGGGTGAGAAGCACGCACCGGTGTAACGAGCGTGGAGCTGCGCGATCTGTGCGTTCGCCGTATGCCGCAGCTCGGACTGTGGACGCAGTTGAGCATACGCAGAGCATCATCCAGGCGGTGTGTGAGCGCGTCGAGTCGGTTCGAGGAAGACGAGGTGGAGGGGGAGGAGAACAGGGTCAGCGGCTTTGCGCGCTTCACAGGGAGTGACACTCGCTGCTCACCATCCTACTGAGCGCTCGAGAGGGTCTAATCGAGCAAGCGAGCGGTGTGGACGAGGACAACCCACTCGACTCCGTCCCTCTTCATCTCCCAAACCGCTTGCACCGCTACAACGCCCGCTAAAAGGCTTGAAACGCTCAGCATGGCCGACACAGACCCTTCTGCGACCCTTGCGACCCTCTCGACTTCGCTGGACTCGCTCGAGACGGCCCTGGAACCCCTCCTCGCCAAACCGTTTGATGAAGTCCTCGCGGACCAGGACCCGCTCGTGCAGGCGCGACTGCAGGTTCTGACGAGCTACGTGGTCCACGACTTGATATGGGGTGCGTCGCCCTGCCCTACTGTTGTGTACTTGA
The DNA here is from genome assembly GCF_000320785.1 of Rhodotorula toruloides NP11. Classification (NCBI taxonomy): domain Eukaryota; kingdom Fungi; phylum Basidiomycota; class Microbotryomycetes; order Sporidiobolales; family Sporidiobolaceae; genus Rhodotorula; species Rhodotorula toruloides. Next base: position 292,738 of record NW_015622971.1, on the reverse strand, counting down.
GCTAACCTTCCTGAGCTTGCCGGGACAGTCTACCTCAAGACGGCCGGGATCGAGCCAAGCACGCATCCGGTCATGCAGGAGATTGTACGTCGAGCTTCAGATTATCGTAGGACGGCCGCTGACTTTGCGACCTGTCACAGGAACGACTGAAAGGCTACTTTGGCAAGCTCAAGTCGGCGGAGCAGGGCGTCTCGCCGGACGGGCCCGCAGATCGACGTTCGTACTGCTCTCTCGCAGCCGAGAAGAACCCTTGCTGACCCACTCTACGCCCTGCAGCCCGAATGCAACTCGACAAATCCGCCGCCTCCCGCTTTATCAATGCCGCCATCTCCTCTTCCCGCGCCTCTGTCGATCCGAACTACACCGACGCCTCCGCTGCGGCTGGACCAAGCGGCACACATACTCGCTTCACCGACGAGGAGCAGGAAGAAGTCGAGCGGTTGCTCGAGGACAAGGACGAGGACGAGGATGACGAGGCGGAGGGTGCGATGGACGTGGACAAGGCCGAGCACGTCAGTGTTGCTGCTGAGGAGGCGCCCGAGGAGGCGAGCGCGAAGACCAAGGGGAAGGCGAAGAGCGTGGGCGAGGCGAAGAAGCGAAATGGGGTGGATCCGTTTGCAGGTGCGCTGCGTCGCCGGACGAAGTCATCGTTTCTGAGCTGACACAAACACGCAGGTTACGACCAGCCCAGACCCGCGACGCCACAGGCCAAGTCTGGCACAGCTACACCCAAGTCGAGCGAGACGAAGCGGAGACGTTCGCAGGTCGAACCCCATGCGGCAGCTTCTCCCGCGCTGTCCGGCACATCGACACCAAGCGGCGAACTGTCGAAGAAGCAGCGGAAGAAGCTGAAGATGAAGCAGGCCAAGGGCGAGGCAAAGTAGATTCCGCGGTGTGGAATCCGGCTCGACGCCTTTGCGCCAGATCGACCCCTCAGCTTCCTCGCGACTTCCACACGACTTCCGAACGCTCTTAAGATCCTCTCGCATCGGGCTTGATGGACCACCGACGTCTTTCGATTCAAAGCCTCGCCGTGACGCTCCTTCGGCCGCCCGCTCCTCGTCTTCTTCCTGCCTCGACGGACCCGCTTCGCTTCGATCGACAGCCGCTTCCGCCCAGCAGCCGTTCATCAATCCGCAGCGAACGCCAATCTGTCGCCGCGAACAGCTATTCTAATCAAGACTGCCAACTCCAAGCCTCGATTGGCAGAAGCTATTGCGTCGATGTGCTCGCGGCGCGCGATGTCGACTTGCTTCCCGATGCTGGCTTTCCCGACGTCTGTCCGATGATTAGAGTGATCTCACTGGCTCGCGTAGCGGGAGGGTGACGAAACAGGCGCGGTCAAGAGCCTGCAAAACCGCTTCATCCCTCTCTTTCTCCTTCTTTCTTCCTCGCACCGCGCACTCAGCCAATCTTTCACGCTTCCACACCAAACTCCAATAATCAGACAAGATGCAGAACTCTGACAAGTTCCAGCAGGACGAGGGCATCGTGCGTCCTCCATCCCCTCTTTCGCCGTCAATGGATTGCTGACATCCACTTCATCTCTCTGCTTCGCCTCGCCGCCTCGCCTGCGCTCATTCGACACTCCCACTACCGCTTCGTACCCTTTCATCTCACTATGCCTCGTCTTTCTCGATTTCGCCTTTCCTCCTTCCCCTCTCTCAGGTCCCCGACAACGACCCTTCGGTCACCACCCAGCTCGAGGGCGTCCTTGACGGACCCGACGAACCTTTCACCGACGACAAGGGCGTCAACGCCCCCACCGGCGAGAGCTACGAGTCTGTGAAGGACAACCAGATCGGCGACGGTCCGTCCTGTCCCCTCTCGCTCGCTAGACTCGGAAGCTGACGTCGTTCTCTTGTACAGGCGAGTTCGAGAACGACGAGTACGACGGCGTCCGCAAGGACAACATCGTCGACGGCGAACGCCCTCGTCGCGGCACTCAGAACTACGCCCAGGCGGATGAGCAGGCCGACAAGCTTGTCGAGGACGTCTCGAACAACATGAACGACGGCCGCTCGCGCGTTTCGTACTAAGCGTGTGGACATCTTCGACTCGTTCCCCTCGCCTCGTCGTCGACGAGATCCTGTGTACATCATTGCGTGAGGCGGCACGCTCTCCCTTTACCCTCCAGACCGCCCACAATCAGTTGTATCAGCACATCTAGCGTGTAATGCTGCCTTCACCTCCATCAGTGCTCCCCTTAGTACGTGAGCGGCTGTCGCTTCTCGCCGCCTTGCTTCGCATCCAGTTCTCTCTAGGCTCCAATCCTCCATCCTTTCTTCAGCGGCGTACACATACGCGCGAGAGTACGGGTCGCAAGTTTGTCCACATCCGCAACACCGCTCGCAAGAAAGGAGGCAAGCGAGTTCGTTGTTGCGCAGAATCGTAGGAGGGGTGACGAAAAGAAAGGTAGGGGTATGCTAGGAGCAAAGGGCAAGAACGAGCGGTCGTAGGGTGGGCCCGGGTATCGATCAATCGTGAAAGAAGCGAGGAAACGAGAGTAGAGAAAGGTAAAGGGAATCCGGTCGTTCACGCTCGACGCTGCGGCTGCTCGGCCTCGTACTCGGAGGGCGCGTCGGACGACTCCTGGCGAAGATGGTCTTGCTGCCAGTGGTGGTCAACCTCCCCAGACCGGTCGTGGTCGAGGTTTGACGAGCCTTCGTAGTGGTCGCTCTGGACGCCCTCCATGTGGTCGAGCAGAATCGCGATCTTCGATTCACTGCGCGTGGGTGACAGAGTCAGTTTAGGAAATCACCGAGGGAACGCCGGGGCACGCACGCTGTCCGGCAGCGTTGCTCGAGAGACGCGTTCTCCCGCTTGAGCCATTCGGCCTTGTTTTGCGCTCTGCGAGAGTTAGTAGAGGTAAGCAACGAGCGACACACGAGAGAAGACGTAAGTCCTCACTGCTCGAGCTCGGTATGCAAGCGAGCGACATCCTCGGATCCGCCGGTGAAGCCAGCCGCAGAGCCGATGCGAGGGGACGCCGGGTTCTTCAACGCCGACTGGAGCTCCTTGTTAAGCGATGCGTTGACGGCGAGCGTCTCCTCGAGGTCGTGCTGGGCTTTGGCGAGATCGGCGTGCAGCTTGTCAACCTCTGCTTCGAGGCTGCTGACCTTCGAGTGGGACTGTTCCTCGTGTTGGCGGACGGTCTGCTGGTATTTGGCCTGAAGAGCCGCGAGGCGTTGGTGGAGCTCCTGCGTCTCTTGCGACGAAGACTCGGACAAGCCGCGAAGCTCGTGGACCTGCGAGCGGAGGCCGTCGAGCTCGGCTTGACGCTGCGGTGACTCGAGCTCCTCGCAGCGCTCCTTGTACCGTGTGAGCTCCTGCGGACGAACCCAGTCAGCCAAGCTCAACTCAGAAGAGGCAGAGCGGCAACGCACCTCCTTCATACGGCGCAGCATCTTCTCCGTGCCCTTCACGTACTGGACGGCCTTGAGGTGCGTCGCCTCCAGCTGCTTGTGGCGGTCCTGAAGGGCGACAAGCTCTTCCTGCGTCTTATCGGCGCGCTCCTTGTGCTCGGACTCGACGTCGCCCTTCGACGTGTCGAGCTCATCTCGCAGGCGCGAGACCTCGCCCTCCTGCTCACGCATCCGCTCCTCGAGCTGCTGCTTCTGGCGCTGGCGAGACTCGACCTCGAGCTCGAGTTCCCTGACGCGCTGGGCGAGTTGCTCGGACGACTCGGTGCCGTTCATGGGAGGGAAGCGAGCTGCGATCTCGTCTGCGGTCGGCGCGGCGAGGCCATGGTCGGCGAGGATCGAGCGCAGGAAGCCGGCCTTGACCTCGGCGGCATCGCGAGCGCGCGAGATGTCCCGAGCCGACGATTCGTGCTGAGCGACAAGCGACCTTTGCTTGCCGAGATCGTCCATCGCGTGCGAGTGCTGCGCCTGTACGGTCGCGAGCTGCATGCGAAGTTGCGAGAGCTGGGTGGTGAGGCCGGCTTCACGCTCGCGAGCTGCTGCAAGTTCGGCAGCGAGAGATTCGTGCTTCGACTGTGCGTCGAAGTGGAGCTGCTGAACGGATGCGACCTGGTCCTCCATCGCGCGGAGACGGTCGGCATGAGCGGCGGGCAACTCGTCGACGTTGCGAGAGCCGACATTGCGCATCGCTTGGCCGTCGCGATGAGCGGCGAGGAGCTGGGTCAGTCCGCCGCTGGCGAGCGCGTGAACCTTGTCGTGCGCCTTGCGGGTCGACTGGTGCTGGCGCTCGACATCGTCCGCCTTGGCGAGAGCGGCGTCTCGCTCGATGCGAAGCTGTTCAGCTTGGTGCTCAAGCTCAGCAACGCGGAGCTGCTGCTGGGTAAGCTCAGTCGTTGCCTTGTCCCACAACGTCGAAAGCTCGTCGTTGCGCTGCTGAGCTGCCGTCAACGCAGCCTCGGACGCTTCCAGCGTGGCGAGCCAATTCGCAATCGACGATTCGTGCGTGTCGACCTGCTCCTTGAGGCGCGCATTGTCCCCCTCGAGCTGCCTCGACGTCGTCTGAAGTGCTGCGAGCTTCTCGATGTGGTCGGCGAGGCTGCGGTCGTTCTCGTGCGCCTGCTTCTGCAGTCCGTTGAACTCGCCAAGGACGCGAGCATGCGACTGCTCCGCGTCATTCGCACGGGCGAGAACGGCTTGGTGACGCTCCTCGGCGCTCGAACGCATCGTCTGGTGGTGCGAGACGTCCTGCTCGAGCTTGGCGACCTGCGCCTCGAGGGCCGAACGAGCCGAGATGGCGTCGGCGAGCTTCTTCTCGAGCTCGGCGGTACGGTCACGCTCGAGCTTGGCGACGTCGGAGGGTGAGCCGGACTCGAGAGCGGCGAGCTTTGCGCGGTAGTACGAGGCTTCTTGCAGAGCTGCGGTGCGAGAGCGGTCGGAGTTGGCGAAGCGGTCGTTGACGGCGGCGACTTGCTGAGCCATCGAGGTCTGCGAGACGCAAGGGTAAGCATGGCTGATCACCTCCCAAGTACCCGCCCAGCTGAGAACGATCCGTCGAAAGGGATTAGACGAGATGCGAAGCTCACCTTGACCGTCGCAAGTTCGCGCTTCATCTCCCTCAACGCCTCCTTCAACCTGCGCTCGTTGTCCGTCTCTTCACCGGGTCCAACGTCTCTCAAGACCTCGTTCTCACCGTCACCGCCATCGTGCGCCGCGAAGCCGTGCTCCCTCGCCTTCTGCACCTCAAGCACAAGCCACCGCTTCTCCTTCTCGAGCTGGGCGATCTTGTCGTCCTTCTCGCGCGCTGCACCCTCGTCGACTTGCGACGAAGACTGCTGCTGCTGCTGAGGCGAGCGGTAGTAGAAGGCATCCGCAGGAACATTCGCTTGCGAAGCGGGTTGTTCGGGCGTCGAAGGATGAGGCGGATGCGAAGGCGGAGACCCGAAAGCGCCCGTGAGACTCGCCATCCCTCCGGCTCCGAGCGACGGACTCGTCCCGCTCGCTGCTGGTCCGCCCGAAGTCGCCGACCCGCCGCTTGCCTGTCGCATGCGAGGCTCACGATCGCGCAGGCTGCCAGTTGGCGAGCGCGCGCGCCCGGCGAGAAAGGCTTCGGCGTCGTCCGGGCGCGCAGGGCGAGTCGGGCGGCCGTTCTGCTGAGGAGCTGCTGCTGATGGTGGGGAAGCGGTCGAAGGGCCGTTCGAACCGTTGAGCATTGCCGCCGCGATACCGCCAGCTGCTGCACCGCCTGCGGCGGCGCCGAGCGACGACTTGAGGTCGCGCTTCGTCGAGCCGGTCGGTGATGCAGCGCGCGTCCGCAACTCGTCGGCGGTCGGAGGTGGGCCGTTCGAGCCCGTTCGAGCCGTTTGCGCTTGCGACGGGGATCGACGACTTGCGCTTGACGATGGGAATGCCAGTCGAAGCGCCCGTAGGAGACGTCGGGAGTTGCGAAGGGTAGGCGGTAGGAGGCGAAGGCTGAGATGGAGGCTGGGCGGGAGGAGCTGAAGCGGGCTGCTGGGTGGGCTGGGACTGAGGGACAGGGCGCGAGTCGGGAGGGTACTTGATCTTGGCTGCAAACACAGATTGTGAGCGTTCTGCTGTGAGCGTTCCGCTAACGAACTCGCCAAGCAACGCTCCCAGCACATAGGGTGGGCGAGCGCGCAAGCCACTTGGTCGAAACTCACTCGTATCAAGCACATGCACGCAGGACGGGTCGTCGGCCTTCTCGCTCGTGTAGCTCTCGCCGCCGATGACGAGTACCTTCTTCTGGAACGTCGCCATGGCGTGCCCGCTGCGTCCCGTCGGTGCGGGTCCCATGTTCTGGAACATGAACCAGCGGTGGTCTGCGCGGAGCTCGGATTCGCACATCAGCTCGTATCTCACAAGGAGACGGCGCTGAACAGCGAAGACCGCCCGACTCACTCGAGATCTTGAACGCCGCCAGATCGTCCAGATCCTTCCCATCGACTCCGCGCCCTCCAAAGACATACATGACGTCGTCGACGAGCGTCGCTGCGTGTCCCTCGCGCGGGACGGGGATGTACCCGATGCAAGCGAGTTCGGTCCAGGTCGAGGTCGAGAGGTCGAATTGCCAGGTGTCGTTGTAGTGGTACTGGCCGTCCGTGCCGCCGAAGCTGCAATTCGAGGAGTGTCAGCGCTCAAGCTTCCAGTGAGAGCTTATCGAGGCCGAATGCCCCGGAGCACGCCCAATGCGAGCAAGGCGCGACACTCACATGTAGAGCGAGTCGCCGAAGGTGACGCAGGTGTGGCCCGTCCTAGGCGGTGGAACGACCTGGCCAGGCTGATACTCGATGAAGGACCAGGACGGTTGGCCCTGCTTGACTGCAAGTCCGACCACAGAAGAGAAGCCGTTAGCGCCGTACCGGGACTACGCAAAGCGGCAGATCATACGACCGGACTCACGCTTCTGCAAGTCGAACCAGCACAGGTCGTTCTTGAACCCTCCGTCATCCGTCTGTCCGCCGAAGACGAAGAACCGGCTCCCGACCATGGCGACCGCATGCCCGTACCGCCCCTCCGGCGCCCTTCCGACCGTCTTGACCCTCGTCCAGTCGCGTGTCGAAAGATTGAGGAGGTACAGCCCGTCGTCCTGCTTGTCCTCAGGTCGAGACTTGGTGTCGCCTCCCCAGACGATGAGGACGTTCCCAACTCCGACCGACGCATGACCGACTCGCGGACCAGGTACTTCACCCCTCGTCTCGATCAACCCGACGTTGAGCGGCGTGTACGGGTTATTCTTCCCGCCGGACGGAGCGAGGTTTGGGCTCGAGTTGGCCTGGACGAGGTAGAGGTCGTTGCGGACGCTGTTCTGGACGAGTCCGCCGAAGATGTAGAGGTCGCCTGTGGGCGTTGCGGCGGCGACAGGGTTGACGGAGTGGCCGTAGCGCGGGAAGGGGAGGGGCGAGAGCGGGCCGAGGAGCGGAGTGAGCGGGACGGAGGGGGAGTCGGCGGGTGAAGGCGGGGGGAGGAGTTGAGCGGGGAGGAGGTTGACGCGTCGCTGAGACCAGGGGTAGAGGACCGTGTGCGACGACGAGGGTTGCGGACCGGGTTGAGGCGCTTGTTGAGCGGAAGAAGGAGGGCCGACGTGCGACGGCTTCGAGTAGCCGATGGGAGGAGGGATTATGCTCGCCCCGCCGATGGGAGGCGCGTACCCGTTCGAACCAGTCGACGAGTACATTCCGCTCCCACCGCCAGCAGACGGAATAGGGATCCCTGACCTTCCGACGCTGCCCTTCAACCCGCTGTCGCGCAGAGGTGGCTCGAAGCCGCCCGGACCAACGGGCGGAGACTGGCCCGTCGCGTCTGCCCGGTTCGACGCCGAACCCTCGTTCTTCTTGTGCTTCGACTTGAAGATGGCCATCGGACGAGTTGTGGAGCGAGAGAAGGGAGGCTCGAGAAGGAGATGGGGAGTCGGCGACGGTCGCTGGGTGAGTCGGGTGGAGTAGAGGGTACTACTGGGGCCCTCGCGAGCTGCTTCGTCGCCTCAGTCTGCCCTGCGAGGCGTATCGGGTGGTCGAGCGGGCGATGAGGGGCAGCGAGGAAACAAAGGGCCGTCAGGCGTCGCCAGCTCGCTCGAGCGCGCGTCTGGTCGTGTCTCGGGCGTCAAAGAGATCCCAGCAGTCGCCCTGTCCAGTCGTCGTGGGTCCTGTTTGCGGGAGAAGGATGGACGGGGATGTGACGGCGCGAGGAGGGGAAGGAGGAGGTCAACCGGGCTCGTTCGAAAGACTGGGCGGATCGGCAGTGCTCACAGAGTGTCCTGGTGACCCTTGCGAGTCCGTCAGTGCGCTGCGTCGTGCAGCAGAGCGAGTTGTTGCGCGAAACCCGTTCGCTCGTTCGCGGCTCTCAAACCTCTCCCTCTGTTACACGCTCACCACGGCTCACACACGCACTGGCGGGCTGATACCGAGCTCGTCGTGACTCTACACGCTCCAGCTACGCCGACGGACAAGTCCCACATCGCCGCGTGCCGTCGTCGCTCCTCCCGACCTCGCCATCTCGCCGACACTCTGCGCCCGCAGTACTCGCTCAAAACAGCGCTGGCGGGTTTGTGAACGCGCTCATCTTGCTCACAAACACCGCAGCAACCGATCACAACCGCGACAGCTACACCGCTCGACTCCTCCCGACGCAGTCGAAACTTTTCCTCCATTCCATCCGCTTCCCCTCCCTCTTCCCTCGCGTACCCACACCTAGCCATTTTCTTTCCACCTGCCTCGTCTCCTTTGACCAGGAGAACGCGCGCTGCGGGGCCCACTGGTTCCTCGAGGACTGGTCCGTCTCGCGGCGTGCGGGTTCTAGGGGCAGCGTGGCCATTCAGGTGGCTTAGATTCAACAGCATCGGTCGCGGTCGTTCGCTGCGTCTTCTATCGGCTTTTTGTGCGATGGGAGGCGCGGGCGGGATGGGCGCAGCTTTCGGGTGTCCCGGTCGGAGGAGAAGCTGTAGACGTGCGTTCTCCGGCCTGCTTCCTCTTCTTTTCTTTCTTGGAGCACTGCTGATCGTTCTTTCTACAGCTCACTCTTCTGTGCAATGGGCTTCAGGCCTCCATCGCGTTTTTTCGCCCTTCGTACCGCCTCGCCCCATCTGTCCCTCGCCTCGCCCCTCCCCGTCTCAGCCAGCACAGCTCGTGATCCCCTCGATCCGCGATCCGCACCACGCGTCGAGGACATAATGGCCGTGCGAGACCAAGTCTCAACGAAAACTCCTCTCGCTTCGAGCGATGGAGCCCGGTCGTGCAGAGCGCGCCAACCGCGTCTTCCGAGTATGGACGGGCGATAGGTGGTCGGCAAGAGCGTTTTGAGTGGCCGGGACAATCTCGCTACCCATTGACGACCTGTACTCGCCGGTTTCACGGGCCAATCTCGACTGAGGGCTGCTCGACGCCGCCTCTGATCTTGCTAACCCTCTGCCTCGCTTCTCTCCGTCTACCATTCTCGCCTCCCAACTTCGCCTCTCACCTCGCCGAAACACCACTCCACCCTTCACAACGGACGTTATTTCCTCCACAGCCATTCCAAACAAGCAGGTTGTGCGACTTATTCCGCGTCCGAGATCGAACCCTCAACTCGCCTCCCTCCCAGGCGATCTCGATTGATTCCGCGAGGGGGGTCATGCGTCGCACTCGTCGGGCCTCGAGCGTTCTCTGACGCGAGGTGGCGGGCGTAGGCGCGGAGACAGTCGCTCGCGCTTTGCTTCACTCGCTTCTTCTTTCCTGCTTCTCTTCGGCTTCTCTCTCGCTCCCTCCCCCTCCCTCCTCCCTCACACACACCCCGGATCATCCATCAAGAGCCCCAAGCCATCACGCGCGTCCACCCGGCTCACCGCCCTCATCCCCTTCTTTCAGGAGCGGGATTCGGGCGGCGAGTCGGGCGGTTCGCGCATCCCACGCTGGGTGTCTCCTAGAAGAGGTCCTAGATCGTCTTCCGACTATCATACACTTTCCCCGCCTCCCTGTGTAACAAACTCGGTGGGAGGATGGGGTGGAGAAAAGGGTTGGTACATCTCGTCGAGCTGCCTCTTTCGTTCTTTGTTGGGGATGCATAGTCTTCTGCAACTCCAATCGTCACCGTACCGTCTTCGAGAGCGAAAGCAAGCCGAGTGACAGCAATTTGTCGCCCTTCTCCTCCTCGACTTCTCTTTCCCTCTACTCCTCACCTCACCTCGCTCGGACTGCGGCTAGATTCTTCAGACTCGCTCAACCGACAATGCAGACGACGCTCCCGCTCGAACTCACGCTTCTCGTCGTCGACTACGCCCACCCGCGCCGCCTCGACGAGAGCGCGGTCGAGCACCTCCAACGCCTCACCCGCCTCGCGCTCGTCTGCAAAGCGTTCCATCGAGTCGTCAGACGTACTCTGGAAGGCACTGTGCGCGTCTGGGCCAAAAACTCGTCATGGCGGTCGTGTGGGATAGGTTGCGCGAGGCAGAGCAGCGAGGACAACCTGTTCAGACGCTCGTCGCGGGCCAACTCGCGTACAGCTTGGGCAGGGTCCTCCCCGAGTCGTCAACGTCGCTCAAGAGGATTGTCCTCGTTGGCGGCGCCAACGCTTCGTTGTCCTCGTGCGACTTCGCCAAGGAACTCTATCCAGGTTTGCCGCAATTTCCTTTCGCCTGGAGACGCCAGGCTGACCTCCGCATCGCTCAGCTCTCTCCTCTCTCGCCCTTGGAGTCCGGCTGTACGCAGTTCCTCCGCCTCGCCCAGCAAGCCCTCTCGCTCTCGCCGAGCTTCTCCTCACCAGCCCTGACGAGGACATCATCCGCGACTTCTGCAACCCAGCCGTTACGCCACTGCTGCGGCACCTGTGCCTCCTCGGGCTCGACTTTCCGAGCACGTCGTCGCCCGCCGTCTTCTCCGACGTCGCGCTGTTTAAGCGCCTCGCAGCGCTCGAGATCAGCTACCGACAAACACCTCCAACTCCCGCCGCAGCCGCCTTCGCACCGAACTTCCCGGTACCTACCCTCCTGCGCACAGAGATCGCATACTTCGGCGACCTATCCCTCCCGTCCCCCCCCCGGACGAGTGCGTCGACAGCGGCGTGGCCTACATCCAGCTACAGTACGCCCGTCGCATCTCCCTCGACATAACGGCTGTCCGCGGCGACACTGCTCTCAATGTCATTGGCGCTACAGTCCACCGCCTCGCCGCCCGTGTCGAGTGGGGCCTTCGACCCAAAGTCTTCTTCCTGCCGGACAATCTTCATCCCGACGCTACGCCAGTTCGCGACTTCGGTCTTGGTGAGATTCGCGACCGCTTCTTAGCCACTCTCAAGAAGCACGGCAACCCATCCATTTGCTGGTACCGCGCGGACGAGGAGATGGGCGCCTCACCTTCGGAACCGTTTCGCCGTTACCTCGACAGGGAAAGGCTCGAGGGGCGCATGTGAGGCGGCGAGGGATTCCGGAAGGTGTAGTAGGATACGGACGAACCTGTAAAGCTCGCTTGACCGCTTGAGAACGCTGCTGTCGACGAGACCGCGAGCGAGTTGTCCTCCTGGCCCCGCTTGACCTTCGCAAGTCGACGAAGGCCTTGCGTATGCTCGACTCGGGGCTTTACTGCGCCGCCGACGACTTTACCGCGCTCCTGCACTCCCTTGCACTCGCTCTCCGCCCTCGCCGGACTTGCCGTCGCTCGAAGAGGCCCGACCGTCCCCTTGTGCTCCTCTCGCTCCTCCGACCCCGTCAACACAGCTGCACCTTCACGGACTGCTCTCAGAACGATGCCTGCTTTCCTCCCGCTCTCCCTCGTCCTCGACATCGTCGACCGCTCGCTCACCCGCGACTTCTTCGACGATGACTGGGCCGCTTGCCTCGCCAGGCTCGCGAAGCTGTGCCGCGTGTGCAAGGCTATGCGAGACCTCGTCAAGCCCGTCCTGTGGACGACAGTGCGCTTCAAGTCGACTCGCCAACTCGCCAAGCGCCGCCCGCCGCAGAAGGCGAACCGCGCAACTCGCCAGCTTTACAAGGGCGTCAAGGGGTTTGTTGGTGCGGGGCCTTGCTGCAGGAGGGTCGACCGCACGGACGAGAAGGCTGCTCAAATCATTCGCCTCTACTTCCCCAACGTCGAGGTCGTCCAGTTGAGGGGGTTGGGGAGGGGAGCGGTCTCGATGGCGGCGTTCGCTTCGTTCTCCAGTGCGTCTCGCAGTCTGTTCCCTCTTAGCGAGGCTGACAGGTTATAGCAGACCTCTACGACCTCACGCTCGAGAACTACCACATCCAGGAGATCCAGCCCAACCTCGTCCTGCCCAACATCAAGACGCTTTCGCTTGTCAGAATCTTTGCCCTCGACGAGACGCTCGTCAAGCTATTCAGCTCACGCTGCACACCCAACCTCAAGTACACCTTTCTCAGCAGGTTCAAGTTTATGGACGAAGCCCACGATGCCGAGACGTACATGCCGCTCGCCAAGCTCGACCTTGGCCGCCTCGACGCCGTCCAGATCGACCCTTCGCACCTCATTATCCTGCCGCAGGACCTGCGTCAGCCCGAGGGCCCTTGCGGCACGCGGACGAAGCTCCTCCTCTCCTGGCAGGCGCCGACGACTCGCTTCCACCCAACCGGCGAGCTTCCCGAGTACTTCCAGCTCAACATTCCCGACGGAGTCTACACCGACAAGTCGCTGGCGCCGTACTTCGAAGCGATGGTGCGCAACATCGCCTACTCGATTGAAGATGACTGCGGCTTCGAGGCAGTCTTCCTGCCAGAACGCCTGCGCTCGCCAGCCAACCTCAACCCCTGGCTTAGGCCCTCGGTCAGATTCTTCCTCCAGACTTGCTTCGACTTCTTTGTCCCGGTCGTCTTCTACCGCGGCGGATCCGACGCGTCGTCGACCATGTCGGCAAAGTTCCTCGACTACATCCGCTCGCCGACGGAAGACGAGAACCCGCTCGCTGTCGAAGCCAAGCTTGGCGCGCTCGTCTCGGAGGAGCCGAGTAGATGGACCAATGTCGTTGGCCTCGAGGTCGAGGAGAGGGAAGACGAGGAGGAGGAGATCCAGGACGAGATTGCTGCGATGGCGAGGGATTTCGTCGACCAGATCGTCAACTTGCCCGGGAACGGTCCTGTCGTTGTGTACATCAACATTTGAGAGAACGGAGGAATGCATGCGTTGTCTGCGCCCCGGGTCGTCGTCGTCGTTTCGCTTTGACCTTCGCAAGTCGATGAAAGCCTTGCGAGCGCGTCAGTAGCATGTTCCGCGGGCTTCAAGCGACTGTACAGCGCTCCTGAAATCTCTTGCACTCGCCTGCTCGCTGGCCGGACTTGCCGGCGCTCGACGAGGTCCGACCGTCCTCCCTTGTCCTCCTCCTCACCACATCGCTTGCTCACCCACGCTTCAGACTGCCCGCTAAGCCATGCCAGCCACTCTCCCGCTCGAACTTGTCCTCGACATCCTCCGTTCCTACATCCAGCGTGACTTCTTCGACGAAGACTGGTCGCCCTACCACGCCCGCCTCGCACCGCTCTGCCTCGTCTGCAAGGCCTTCAAAGACGTCGTTCAGCCCGTTCTGTGGTCCTATCTTTCTCCGACCGCTTTCGAAGATCCCGAGTCGTTCTTCGGAGCGAAGAGCGCCGTCCGTCACCTCTTCAAGCACGTCAAGGGATTCGCAGCAGACCGTCTCTACGACTACATTGTCGGGCGCCGGCAGACAGGATTCAAGCAGGCAGGCTTCCTCATCGTGCAACACGCCCTTCGCCAGGTCGAGACCGTCCGCCTGTGCAAGTGCGACGCCTCCTTGAGCAGCATTGCGGGTTTCGCGGGTAAGCTCCCGTGCGCTCGCTCATTCAGAGGAACGCCTCACTGACACGTCTCCATTGGTAGCACTGCGCTCTCTCACGCTCGAAGGCCACGAGATTTTCAACGTTCAGGAGGAGGTCGTCTTCCCGCACTTGCATTCCCTTTCGCTCTTCGACATTCGCGCCTTGGAGGACGGCTACATCTCGGATCTACTCAGCCCTTCAGTCACACCCTCGCTGCGTCATCTCTTCGTCGGCGATATCTGGATGGAAGGCGCTCGAAGCAGCGAGGCGTACCTCCCGTCTGGCGATGTCGACCTCAGCCGCGTAACGGTCGTCGAGCTTCGACCGGCCGAAGCCTATGCCTTGCCGTACGACTTCTGGGAGCCAGCCGGCTCCTTCTCGCCCGACGCTGCGGTTCTCATCTCGTGGGACGCCTCGGATGACCAGTTCTTCTTCGACGAGCCTCCCCATCCGTTTCCGACCTACTTCCAACTCGTCGTACCGCCCAAAGCCATCGAAGGCCAAGCGCGCGATACTTTCGTCAAGCTTTGTCGCTGCCTCGGAAAGTTTTTCGAGCCTGAGGCAGACTGCGAGGGCTTCAAGGTCGCCTTCCTTCCTTCGACCCTGCGCCACCCTGCCAACGTCCATAAGCGCCTCCGACAGAGCGTCAAGGGTCTCTTCTCGGCCTGCTTGAAGGGCGGCGTCAAGGTCGTCTTCTTCCGCGACACCGACGAGACAAGGGGCACCATCTCCTCGGCTTTCCTCAAGTACCTCGAACACCCTTCTCAGCCCGATCAGAACCCGCTCGTTGTCGAGCTTCAGCAGCAGCGCGGAGCTAGCAGGAACATGCTCTGGACTGCGTTGCCGAGCCAACACTGGGCGAAGAAGCGCAAGTAGGTCGCGCAACAAGGAACTTACGGACCGGAAGTGGCGAGAGCAGACAACTGGAGCGCGGTCGGCAGACGGTACATAAGACGCTTAGGTGGAATGGAATCGCTTGCACAGTCGCGACCGGCTTCGCCAGCGAGAGAAGAACTGAAAGCGCGCTAGTCGTCCGCCATGCCGCCCGTCGGGTCGAGAGAGAAGAGCTCCTGCACCGCGAGAAGTGTAAGCGACGATCAACGAAAGCGAGAGCCTTCCCACGCACGATGAGGAACTCGTTGTACTGCCGCCGGTTCCTGTCGGTGCCGCCGCTGAGGGGAACGTCACCTGGACCACCGCTCGCTCCGAGAGAGGCGCCATTCGGTGCCGAGCCGTCCTTGCCGGACTGGTCGACGCCGCACTGCAGGTTGAGGAGCGCCTTGAGGTCGTCGAAGTCGTACGAGACCTCGCCCTTCCTGACCATGTCCAGCATGGTCTGCGGGAGTGAGACAACAGCGTCAGCGACGGAGAGTGCCGGCAGGAGACGGCGCGGCGCGGTTTACCTTCGGACCGAGCGTGAAGAGGTCCCAGAACCGCCTGCTCCGGTCAAAGTCGACGTCGAGCGGGCTGTCACCGAGGTTCTTGAGGTTCTGCTGTAGTGCAAGGATGTTGCGGAGCATCTTGGCTTGTCCGAAGTGGTTCGCAAGGCGGATGAAGCGGGCGTTGTGGACGAGAAGCTGGTCCATCAGGAGCGACAGGCCTTCGAAGATGGACCTGCGGGAACCGTACAGTCAGTCCCGCCCCAACGATTCAAATCGCCCGCTACTCACTTCCGCTCGCCCTCGCTCAGCGTGCTCGCAGCGATCTCGTCGCACTCGGCGAGGTTGCTGTTTAAGTCGACGACGCTCGGATCTGGCTCCTGAATGTCCTCCGCAAGTTGGTAGACACCGTCGCGAGTCGCCTTGTCGAGGTAGTGCATCGTGCGCAGGCGGATCTCGAGGCGAAGGGTGAACAGAACCATGTCGGCGAGCTGGCGGTACGAGCGAAGAAGCGCTTCGAACGGCCTGCGAAGGTCAGAAGGTCAGTGCCAGCGCTGATTGGGATGCGTTCAGACGCACTTGGTCATCTCGCTCGTGAGCGGCAAAGCGAAGCCCTCCGGTCGGTCGTCTCCAGCCTCGTCCTCCATCTCGCGACTGCCGAGCGAGTGACCGGTGTCGGTGCTGGCGATCGAGTACGCACTCTCGCGCGGTCGTTGAGAGCCGAGCGGGCCAGAGAAACCGTTCGAGAAAGCTGCTGGCGTTCCCTCCGCCGACTTTAGCGATGAGACGCGGTGGATGAACCAATCCTGCAGGCGACGGGACGTGAGCCATTTCTCGATCGGCTGCCATAGCCTCACGCACTAGACTTGAGTACAGCGTCGCAAGAGCCGACAACTTCTTGCTCGGGCTGATGAGGTCGTCCTCCTTGACAAAGCCGTTGCGCTTGCGGTCGAGCTCGATCTTCGTCTCCTTCGCGAGAACCTGACGCATCTGGCCAACATCGCCGGGCTGCGGAAAAAGACGTTAGCATGAGTGGCAGAGCGAGAAAGGGAGAGACGACTGACCGTCACCCCGCGCAATTCGGTCAGGCAAGCATGCAGCTCGGGCATGTCCGCCCACGTTGCAGCCATCTTCAGCGGTCCCAGCGTTGAGCCGGATGGCGCGGAGGAGTTGCTGTCGGTCGTCTCGCGCGCGGCAAGGTCTGCGGGACGGCGTGTCAGCGCATGTAGGCCTGTTCCTTGAGACATACGCACCCTTGAAGCGCTCGAAACAGCGCTGGTAGAACTGGTGGATGACGCTGACGATGAGCTGCGAGTAGTTCTCGCGGTGGAACGGCGTTGCGCGGAGCATGGAGCACAGTGCCGAGATGAGGAGCATCAGATTCGAGACGGACTGTCGAGGCCGGCGTCAGCAAGGGTCCAGCCAGTAGAACAGCGAACGAAGCAGGACTCACCCGGACGATCGGCACACGCGAGACTCGCTTCGAGTTCGGGTCCTCCTGGAAGGCGTCGATACCACCGACGGCTTGGTGGAAGACGCTCGCGACCTTCTCCTCCAGCTGCGGAAGGAACGTTCGCAAAACGAACTCGTCGAGGAAGCCATTGAAGCCGGTGCTTGCGCTCGTCTCGTCCTCTCCCATGAGACCGCCAGGCATGACCTCCTTGACGCGGTCGAGGAAGGCGAGTGTCGGACCGAAGAGAACGGAGACGTTGAAGGCGTCGGCAGGAACGAGCGCCTTGTGCGTATTGTTCAAGCCTGTTGAGCGGCCAGCTGCGGCGGAAGGGTCTGTCGAAGCGACGATGAGCGCAGAGGTAGTAGTTGTCGATGGCGCGCCATCGGTGATGAGGCCGGGGACCGCCGCCTTGATCGCCATGTTCAGCGCATCCTCGTAGTCCTTCAAGAGCTTGTGCGACGCCTGCAGGTCCGACTCGGCGAACCGGAAAACTTGCTGCGGGCGGACGGCGGGTTAGCGCCTGAAGAGCGGCGGCGAAGACGGCAGACGCACCTTCGAGCCATCTCGAGGCCGCGGGAAGCGCAGTACCTCGTTGACGCTGACGATCGGGTTGCGCGACGAGACGGTGCCGCTTTGGTCGTCGGTCAAGTAGTCGTGCAGCAAAGCGCGGACCTGGGCGGTGTCGAGGAAAGCGTCAATGCTGTGCCGTCGGAAGCGGAGGAAAGCGGCGCACCTCCTGCTGAACAGACTTCCATACCTCGAGCAGCGAGAAGAGGAGGTTGCCCGAACTTGTCCGGACGAGTGAGGCATCCTTGAAGTCCCGACGCTGCCATGGGAGGAGGATCAGCGAATTGTCCCGTGTAGCGAAGCGAAGACGGCGAGCGCACCTCGGAGATCCTGCTCGCGACCTCGTACGACACCCGGAAGCCCTGCAAAACCGCATCGAGCTTGCTGTACAGGGTCCAGAACAAGTCTCGCAGCGTCTCAACGCTGCTCGCCAGCGTGTTGGTCTCGCTCGCAGAGAGGCGGAGGAGAGACGCGACGCCTTCTGTCGCCCAGCTTCCCGCTGCTGCTGCCGCTGCGGAAGCCGATGCGGACGCGCCAAGCGCAGTGAAGGTGCCGGACGAGGAGGCGTTCGGATTAGGCGACGGCGGATTGTAGAGAGAGGAAGCAGGACGAGCGGCACCGACCGTACTGGCGAACGGTTTGCTCGAGTCGTTTCTGTCCTCCACAAGAATCAGCATCCATCGCCTGCATCAAGCGGAACCACCTTTAGACGTACCGCTCCTCCACCTCCTCAATTGTCGCCTCGACGAGCGCGAACATCTCGCCCTGCACTCGCTGACCGACCGCATCCAGCGCATACCCAAGTTTGCCGAGCGCCGCGAGCGACTCGATGAGCATCTCGATGTACGTGAAGGAGTCGAGTTCGGGATTTCTCCGCTTGTGCGCTTCCCGCCTCGCCTTCGTACTGCTCGGCGCGGCCGAAGCGCCGAAGCCGTCCAGCCCTTCCCCTGCGCCGAGCGAGAGCGACCCGCCAAGTCCGTCGTCGCCGTCCGCTGCATCTGCCGGATCGAGAAGCAGGTCTTCGAACGCTTCGTCGAGAGCCGGGTCGGCGCCGGACGGCTTGAGCGCGAGGTTTTGGAGGAAGCGCTGAAGCTTCGACAGTCGTGGTAGTCGAGCCGTCGATCGGCCGGAGGAATGCGCTTGGAAGGATGTGTTGGGTTCGCGGCTCGCGGTAGCCGATGGGGTCGGCTCAGCATCCTCGCCGAAGTCGACGAGCGGCACTGCATGCAAACATAAGTCAGTCGGGCTGAACGGCGCACGAATGGGAGAACGCACGCTGAGTCTGCCCGCGCGCATAACTCTTCCATCGCACGTCGCAGTAGAAGGACTTGAGGTAGAGGTGGTTGTGCAGCTCCTCGATGAGGATCTCGAGGACGACCTGCGAGCGTGACCGGTTAGTAACGTATTCCCGCTCCGCCGGAGCGAAGCTGAACTCACGCCTTCCTGGGCCACCGCCCATGCGCGAAGATCTGAAAGAGCGCCAATCTCGAGCATCTCGGGCTTGTGCAGCGCCTTGATCGAGCGGACGAGCAGGACGACGGCGCCGAGGAAGCGTTTCTCCGCGAGAAGGGCTTCGAGTGAAGGAGGAAGCCGCATGAGCGAGTCGCTGTCGGAGAAGGTCAGAGTTAGCTGGCGAACAAGCGATCGAGCCGACAACACGCACATCTCGTCGAGCATACCGCCCATCTCCTCAAGCATGCCCATCCGCGCGTACATGCCCGCAAGTCCCTCTCGACCGGTCCCTTCGAGCTTTTCCCTCGTCGAGCCGAGACCCGTCCGCATCCCAGCGATCATCTTCTGCGCGTTCGTGAGTGCGCCAAGAGTCGCATTGTGCGTCGTGATGGCCGACTCGTAGGCTCGGTAGGCGTTGCCGGACGACGTCGGATTGAGCTGCGGAGAGAGGGTGGAGCGGATGGCGTGGTCGAGCTGGCCTTTCAGGCGGAGGAAGGACGGGAGGGTCTGTCGAGTCCCATTCGCGCTTCGTGGCGGGTCCCGCTCGGCGGCACTCCCTCGTCGTGCAGGTTCGAGAAGGTGCAGTGCGAGGGAGACGGGATCGAAGTCGCCCTCGTCCTCCTGACCGTCCGCCTGTCCCGCAAGACTCGTCCCTCGCACCAGCTCCGGCCACTCGTCGCGCACTTTTCGGAGCACGTCGTCGACTTCGCGGAACGCCGGTGTATCGGGGTACTCGTGCGGGTTGAGCGCGACTTTGCCGCTCCTCGCAGTCTCGGGCGACTTCTGCGCCAGCTCGGGGGACGACGAGCCACTCGCGCCTGGACCGCGCCGAGAAGAAGGAACGTCGAACCCTTGGTCGGCGAGGCCGCCACGTCGACCGTCTGCGCGTCGCTGGCCGGCAGTCGTGAAGGCAGAGATGGCTTCGGAAAGGGCGGTGGGTACGACGAGAGAAGGGGAATCGCCTTCGCCGGGTTCGGGGGAGCCAGCGCGGGATGAGGAGGACGATGATGCGTCGTCGAAGTTGTTGAAGGTATCGGAACGGTCGGGGATGGGGGACAAGAGGGACGAGCCGAATGGGTTTGACGAGGTAGAGGCGGCGGGATTTGGCGAGAAAGACGGCGAACCAGGCGCATCGTTACCGCCCCGCAGCTGGTCCATCATCCGCCTATTCTTCCCCTCGCCGTTGCCTCCTGCGCCCGCCGACGTGACGCCTACCCTCGGAACGTCGGGTCCGCCAGCCTGCATCGTCTGTCCCGGGAACCGCCCATTCTCGTTCCCGCGCAAAGTCGCTGGACTCGGCGTCATTCCACTCCCTGCCGGCCGTCTCTGCGAACGCTCAGGTCGAACAGGCGAGGCGAGTTCAGAGCCGAAGGAGGGGGACGAGGTGTGTCCGCGCGACGACGGCCTCGCAGAGCCTTGTTGCGCTCGTTGTGCTCCGTCACTCGGCGGTAGTCGCGACATGACGGTATGCGCGCAGCCCCTGGTGCCGTAGCCCTGCCAACTACGACCGGTCGCAGGTGGGGAGATGAGAGAAATTGGCGACGGCGGGACGAGCGGGCGCGGTGAAAGCGTCGGTGGGTCGATCGCAGTCTGTTTAGCCCACTAGAGAGCAGATTCGAGTCTAGCAAGCGAGGTAGCGGCGAGAAGTGAGCTGTCGAGAACAACCCGTCGCTGTGGTCGAGGGTTGTCCTCCTACGCTTCACTCGCTCCGCAGGCAAAGGCCCTTCACTGCTTGCACACTCTCGCCAGAGACCAGTACCGCACCCCGAAAGACCCCGCCTCCTCCCGCTCACGACTTGCTGTTCCCGCTTCTCGTCTCGCCGTCGCAACTTTCAGTACGTCCAGCTTGGTCAAACGCGGAGAAGTCGAGCTGCTAACACGTCAGTATACAGCTTCTCGAGCTCATCAACTCGCCGCACCCGCCTCGACATGTCGACTGCCGGTCCTCCTCCTCCGGCTACTCGCCGTACCGTCGACTTGCCAGCGGAGATCAAGGCTTTGATTATCGAGCATTGTCACGCCCTTGAGGAGCGATGGAGGGAGCGCGCTCGCTATCTCCACACTTACATCTCAACCCAAGACCACCTCAACGAGATGAGACCAGGCAAAAGCGACCTCGCCGAGTACCTCGACAAAGTCGCTTCGCGACCATCTCTCATCGGTTCGCTCTACCGCCTTTCGCGCTCATGGTCGTCAGCGGCTGCTCCAGAACGATTCTCGGTGCGTTCCTCTAGACCGCCGTGCTGATGAGGACGTTGACATGTTGACGGGATGTGCGTGCAGAGCCTCCTCGTTTCGCAAACTGGCTCCTTCATTTTTCAACAACACATCCTCCCGCGCTGCGCCCACCACTTCCGCGTAGTCAGATTCGACGCGCTGGGGACGAACCGTGCCAGGTTCAACGCCTTCCTCCTTCTCCTCCCTCAGCTTCCGAATGTCGACGCAGCCCTCTTAACCCGAAGTGGTTTTGAGGAACACCTGTCCGAGACCAACACCTTCGACCGTCTGACATGGGCGTCGCTTGAGGACCCGCTCAGCGTTCTCGCACGGTTTCTCGGCCGTCTCATCAAGCTGGACGTCAGCTTCGGTGATTGGACCCACATCAACCGAGTCGTCCAAGCAGCTTCCTCGCTACAGATCCTCTATCTACACGACCACCCTGAAGATCTAGACAGCAACGTCCTGGTCGACATTCTGCAACACCTGCCGAATCTCCGCGAGCTCGCCATGGAAACTGTCGACAGCGAGGCGCTCAATGACGCGATCGGCCGTCTGCAAGGCCAAAAACTTCCGCCACTGGCGGACTTCAGCGTTTTTGTCGGCTGGGACATCGCAGTCGTCCTGCGCTTCGCCCATCTGTTCCGCAACACCCTCACTCACCTCACTCTCGCCATCACACCCAACTCGGGTGGTGCTCGCGACCCAATCAACACGACCTTCCCTCACCTCCATACGCTGCGGTTTTACGGCGAGGCGGGCACTTCGGACGACTTCTTCCTCGGTTTGTCGGCGCAGCACCTGCCCGTCCTTTCGCACCTCATCGTTCTCGGTCGCGACCTGGCCATCCAAGGAGTCGACGACGTCCTCGACTTTTGTGACGCCTTCAAGCGTGCCGGTCGACCCCTTCGCGAGATCCAGATCGTGGACCCGCAATCCTTCCTCTCCGTCGCCGATCTCGAGCGCATCCATGGAGAGCTCGACCACCCCAACACCAAGATCACGACGGCGCCTTGCGACAACTTCCTCGAGCGGCTGTACCTTCGCCCTCCTAAAGAAGCGGAGCTTGTTTGGCCGATCGACCCCCACCCGATCCGACTCGCTGTCGAGCAGACGGTCGGCTTCATCAACGACTGGCTCGCGCAGGCGAGAAACATGGAGGACATCGGCGCGTATGCGAGGCTTGCGGTGGTGTTGCAGCGGGCGGAGGTGGAGCGGGTCGTGATGGCACCGTGAGAGACGAGCGGGCGTAGCTTGTCGCGCTGGAATGGACACGGGCAATGTACGGTGCAGCAGCGGAGGAACAAGGTGAGGAATGAGCGGCGGAGGGACAAGGGCAAGATCTACCCTCGCCTTGAGCATGTTAGGCGCCTCCACGCTCGACTCGTCAAACGCTCTAGCGAGTGGCAAGCAAGGTCTTGCTGCGTTGCTGAGAGCATGAGGCGCACAATGGTCGGAAATGAGCATCAGAGGCAAGCAAATGTCGAGCAGGGCTGGCTGGTCATGCCGAGGCAGCGGCGCAGCTGGTGGATGGCGCAGTGACTCTTTCGGCTCGACCCCGTCGTGTCGGCTCCGTAGCAGCTCTTCCCGCAAGTTCCTCCTTGATGTCGGAACCTCCGATGATGAAGTCGAGAGATCGAAGGCGACTCATCGGGACGGTTCGCGACTCATCGGGACGGTTCGCGAGCACCGACTGCCGATGACAAGCTGTCTGCGAGTACAGCAGACATAGTGACGAGGCCAATAAGCGAGCGTGTCGGCGCGAGGTGAGCCGTCGAGGACGAACCCCCTCGTTCACGCGTTCTTCCCCTTCCGCCGCTCGCTCGTTCTGCTTGTAAGGGCTTGTCGAGGCTTGTGCATCGCTCCACTTCCGCCAACCGATCCACCAGAGACTTGCGCCTGGCGCCCGTCCTCCGCCGCGTCCTCCTCCTCCCTCTTGGTCTTGTCTGAGGTTCGTGCGTTGTGTCCTCTTCCTGCGACGAGGAGACTGACTGATCACGCTCTCGCAATTGCACGAACTTCGCCCGAGCAGCTCGGCCCCGCCACCATGTCTGTCGCCGCTTCTCGCGCTCCTCCCCCAAACCCGACTCCTTCGCCTTCCCGCCAAAACATGGACCTGCCTCACGAAATCAAGATGCAGGTTGTCGAGTACTGTGCAATCGTGGACGATGAAGAGCAACAGCGCAGGGCGCTTCTCGACGACTTCATGTACGAGGCTACCTTCGCGACTCCCGCGACGAGCGACATTCTCCACCACTGGCAGGACTTTGCGACGTGGTCTTCGCCATTGTCGTCAGCTCTTGCGTCTGTCTACGGACTGTCACGCTCGTGGTCCGCTGCAGCTGCGCCGAGACGCTTCGAGGTGAGCTGCGAGCATATTCACAGCCCGTGACAGTCCTAACCTCGCTACCTGCAGGAATTGCACGTTTGGCAGACGAAGAGTCCCTTCTTCCGTCAACACATTCTCCCTCGCTTCGGTCATCACTTCCGAAGAATCAATCGCCTCGACCAGCTTGCTCGGGAAGATCCCCTGCTCCTCCCGCAACTGCCGAATGCCGACCGAGCGGTGCTGAACGGTGGCATCCGGCCGGCTCGGCAACAAAAAACCGACGACTCGATCTCGGCATTGCTGCGAGACCCCTTACGCGCCTTGGTCGCCTTTCTGGCGCAGCTCGGCACCCTGGAGCTCAGATTCTTCGATGACTGGGCCCTCATCCAGGAGGCCTTGCATGCGGCGCCGTCGCTGCGGACCCTGCGTTTGCGTCATGATCCTCTGCGTCCAGCGATCGTGGAAGTTATCGACATGCTCGCACGTCTCCCAAACCTCCGCGAACTCGACATTGATGAGCTCCTCCCAGATCCCGCCACCGACATACTGACGGTCCGGCGTCAACATCCTCTCCCGCCTCTTCTCAGCCTTTCGATGGATGCCACCTCCGACCTCGAGGGCTCCCTGCTCTTCGCCAGCCTCTTCAGCAGCAGTCTCACAAAACTTCACTTCTCGCTGCACTCACTCCACAACACCTCACCAGCTCCAGTCAACGTGTTGTTCCCTATGGTCCGCACCCTACACCTCGTGGGTGATATGGACGGCTTCGACGGCTTCGTCGCGACTGTCACCGCGCAGCAATTCCCTGTTCTTTCGGAGTTCGAGATCGAGCGACTCAATGAGGACGAGTCGATGGCGAAGGTCGTCGCGTTCTGCGCCAGCTTCAAATCAGCTGGGCGCCCTCTTGGGACGATCCGTATCTTCGACTCGACGCGACACTTGGATCACCGTACCCTCGACCTCATCCATGATTCGCTGGCACACCCATACACCTCTATCCATACCACGCCGTACCCCCCGAGCACGCCCTTCATCGACGGCGTTTTCATGCAGCCGAAGGACCTAGTCAAAGCGGTCGACAACGGCGAGCACATCAACTTCGACCGCGTCAAACGGGCCGTCAAGCGTACGGCCGACTTCCTCGCCAATTGGGTTCGTCGGGCCGAAGCGTCGGGCAGCGAGGAGGACTTTGCGAGGTTGGCGGTCGTCTTGCAGCGGGCGGAGCTGGAGAGGGTGACCATGACGGGGTGAGGATGACGCGTGATTTCAAGGGGAGGGGCAGGGCTCAGAGTAGACGGACTCGACGACGCTCTCGGGCAGGGCGAGGGACGATGGACTCGGGGAAGTAGCGCTGACAAGTCGCAAGTCGAGGAGGTTTGCGTTGTCTGTCCTCTCGGCGAGTCGCGGCCCGTCCTGCACTCTACGCTGTGCTTTTACGTTCTCCGTTAGCTGCTACAGCTGCTCAAATCTGGCTCGCTCGTCGTTTGGAAGTCCACGGACCTCCCGAGTTGCTCCTCTCCCTCTTTCCCTTCACTCGCACTCGCTCACTCATTGCTGACCAGCCTGCACCGCTGCTGAGGACTTGCACAACGCCTAACCAGTCTGCCGACCCGCTCCCCTCGATGGCCCGCCTCCAGGACCTGCCGCACGATCTTCTCCTCAACATCCTCTTCCTCGCCTCGCCCACGCTTCCCGCCGAAGAGGGCAGGGCCCTCCTGTGGCACGCAGCCCTGAAGAGCTTTCGCGGAGCCTCGAGGAACCTGCACAACATCTACCGCGCCGTCTTTCCGTACTGCGTCGACTCGACAAGCGGAACGGTCAAGATGATGCTGAGGAAGACTTTGCGAAGTGAAACGCTTGCGAGTGTCGCTTGCCTTCGCCTGTTCGGCGTGAACACTGCCTTGTCGTTCGTCACGATCCTCAGCAACCTTCCTTTCCTCGTCGTCCTTCGCCTCGGCGCCGACAAGTGTCAACCGAATGTGCCAAGTTTCGACATGTACGCGCTCGACAAGCTCCTTCGTGAGTTGTCTCCGACCCTTGCAGCGTGATTGTGCTGACCGTGCACCCGATAGACCTCAAGTTTCTCGGATTGAGCGGCTTCTTCCTTTACCTTTCGCTTCCTCTCCAACAGCTCGGCATCATCGAAGTCGAGCTCCTCGAGTGCCGCGTCGCGTCTACCTGTGCGGTCAACGAGTTCTTCTCGCAGATTCCAAGCGTGACAGCGCTCTGCCTTTCGCCGCTCAGCAGCGGGATCAAGAGCGTTCTTCCTGACCCAAGCGCCCTTCAGTCTCTCCAATACGTTCAGCTTCAGCCACGCGAAGATGACTTCGAGGATGCGCTCGGCCGAGACGCTGTGCGGTTCTTTGACAAGTGCCCGAGCGACTGCTCGACCGTCCTCGTCCACCCCGTCTGGGCGGGCGCGCCTTCACCTCTCGCTGGCGCCCTCGTCATGTCTCTCCTCGTCGAGTACGAAACGGACGAAGACGAGCGCGAGATGTACAGCTTCATGCCGAGCGATATCAGCCGGATCGCAGAATGGGTCGAATCGAGTCCGCCGAATCTGCAGTCTGTTGCCCTGCCCATGATGTGGCACCCCGCCTACCCAGAAGAAGACCCGTACCTCCAGGTTGTCAAGTACGCCGCGCACGAGATCATCAACGCTTGCGAGGAAAACGACATCGAGGTCGTCTACTACGAGGACTGGGATCGCGAGACGGGCTTCTGCCAGGAGCTCAAGAAGGGCGAGTGGACAGTTATGACCGGCGACGAGCCGCGCGACGACGATGGAAGGCTCTTCACGTGGGGCGGGGCCTGGCCGGAGACGGAGGAGGATCTCGAGGCCATGCTGCATGGCGATTTCAGCGAAGGGTACGGGACTGAGCAAGCCGGGGACGATGAGGAGTCGATGGAATGGGAGAGCGAGCGCGAAGATGACTCGGGCGAGGAAGGCGGGAGCGAGGCGGACGAGGCGGACGAGGACGACGAGGTGGACGAGGCGAAGTCGGCTGAGAGCGAAGGCTGAGCGTGGCTGTCGTAGACTAGGGCTCCACTGACCTGCCACTGTATCAGTAGCTTGAGCGCAGCGAACGAAGCGGATCAGCCAGCGTTCAAAGAGAGGCGAGCAACTCCAAAGCAGGGACTTGGGTCGCAACGTCGCGGAGGTCGGCGGGGCTGTCCGCGCCGACTCAGCAAGGCCTTCCTCAACCGGAATCGGTTCCTACCGCGGCGCTCAGTAGCCGAGTCGGGGTTGAAGGCGGGAGCGACGGTAGGTAGGAGGAGGGGAAGCAAGATGCCGTTGACGCGGGCTTCGGGCGGCATGAAGCTGTGACGGCCCCTCCACTGTTCCAACCTCCCGTTTGGCGGTCTCCGCAGCCTCTCTCACTCCATCCTCCTAGCTGTTGTGACCTTCAAGTGATGAGAATGATCCGCGGCGACGGCGGGACGGAAGCGAGCGGGAGCAGGCGCGGTAGACAGCTGTGAGCGTAGCAGACCTTGGAAAGCAAGGTCCAGAGCAGCGATCGCCGTGTGAGCGGGAAGAGAAGGGTTCGAAGCCAACTCTGGTGCGGGTCAACGGGCTTGCCTCTGTACGTTTCGCTCGCCTCTCTCCGGCTCATTTGCGAGCTGATACTGTCACTGGCTACTTCTCGCACGCTCCACGCGAAACAAGCTGTACGCAACCGCAAAGCCTCGCTCGTCTCCCGCCTCCGACGCGGTGCGTCCGGCTTCTCATCTTCCTTCCGCACTCACGCTTGCAGACTGACACAGACTGCATTTGCAGACACCTTCTTCCCCTCCATCGACCCTCCTCGACGCTCACCCCGACATGATCTCTCCATCCGCTCAACTCCGCGACTCGAATCCCTCCGCTCCTCGCGCGACACTGGAAGGGCTACCGACAGAGGTCAAGGCCCGCATCGTCGAGCACTGCGCGATACAGGATGAGCGATGGAAGATGCTCCGCAAACACCTCACGGCATGCGTCGACACGGCGGAAAAGCCAGCGTCTGACGGCGCGATTACGAAGAGCGGCGTCCTCGCCGCTCCTTTTCTTTTCAAGGTGCGGTGCAGTCTTCCCTCACGGGCCAGCTTGGGGCTGAAGCATGCTGTCCTTGCAGGAGGTCCGAACGTCAAAGACAAACTCGCTCTTCTTTCAGCACCACATTGTTCCGCGACGACGACATTTCTTCCGAAAAGTCACCTTCGACGATCACGATCCCTACCTCTTCCACCGCTTCGTCCAAAACCTCCCCTATCTCACGAACGTCACCGAAGCCGTCGTCACCGTCGAAGGGTTCGAAGATCACCTGAACGACGGACTCGAGTCAGGCGGCATCTCGTGGGCGGCGCTGACGGATTCTTCACCGTTCGGCCTGGCGTCCTTCTTTCGCCAGCTCACGTACCTCAAAACCGAGGTCTCGCAAAGTCAACAGATCATCAACCTCGGCAGCGCAGCTCCCACCCTCCGGAGTTTGCACCTGGGTTACGTTGACCACGAGGACGGGGCCGACGAGCGGCTGGTCCGTATCTTCGCCATATTGCCGGATCTACGGGACCTCGTCATTGAGGAGACCGATGGCGACTTATTTCCCGTGCTCAACAGTCTCCTGAGCGCTCGCGGCGAACATCCACTGCCCGCCATCACGTCGCTCAAGGTCGGCGTTAACGGCGATGTGGGCAGCACCATGCGGTTCGCTCAGCATTTCGCCTCTTCTATCGAATGCATCACCTTCGACCTAGCATTCGACCTCAACTTCGACTACCCCGAGGACGTCCAGTTCCCGAAAGTCCGCACGCTCAAACTCGAAGGCCTCCCGGAGATCATTGAGTTGTTCATGGAGTGCATTGATTGCGACCAGTTCCCGGCGCTGGTTGAGCTCGTCATTTGCAGCCATCAGGTATGCATACAGTTGATCAGCACGACGCAGGAGGCCGTAAAGACTGTGGCATACAAGATGCCTCGGCTCGAGAGAATCCATCTCTTCGACCCGCAGCACCTGCAGGACGACTTCGACTGCAACGCACTGCGAAGAGAACTCGGCGACCGCCACATCGAGCTCACGACCAGCATTGTGCCCAACTTTGTCTCGTCCACTATCTTCTCGGCGGACCACCGAATCGATTACATCCGCTTAGGTGGACCGATACGACACGACCTACACCGCCCAAGCATCAAGCGTACGCTCGACTTCCTCGGCGAATGGTTCGAGCGGGCGGAAGGACTAGGCGCGGATGGCGAGTTGTCGAGGTTGGCGAGGGTCTTGCAGCAGGCCGAGTTTGAGCGGGTCGCGCAGGCGTGTTGAGGAGCAGTCGAAGAGGTGGATGAGGCGACGGGAGGGGAAGGTGGAGGAGGCGGTATGTGGGCAGGACGGAAAGGATGGTCATCAGTCTCTGCGACTCGAGCATGTTACCTGTTCCCTCGTGACATGTGCGCAGCTCAGCGATTCCTGCCTGCTGGCCAGATAGCAATGAGGCAAGCTCAAGAGCGGTAGCGACGATTGGATGAGGAGGTTGAGGCGAGACTTGGGCGGAGAAGCGGTTTGAGGGAAGCGAGTGACTCGCAGTACCTCCGATTCTGCATTCCTCGGGCAGCTTCCGGGAGTAGAGCATCGGCTCAAAAGTCGCAGAGAGTCGCAGGAGCACTCCGCGACGGCCTACCCTGCGTGTGTTGGTCGGAACGAGGAAGGGGTGGAGGTCGACAAGCCTGCTGTGAGCGGAGCGCAGCGGCTGGAAGACCAGCGACACCGTGATGCTCCCCGCAAGACTCGTCACTCCCAGTCTGCGGGTACTCAGCCCACCTCGTTGCGTCCTCCCGTCTGTGATGCCCTCATCAGATGAAAGCGGCGAGGGAATCCCAGCTCGGCAACAAGGCGCAGTGAGCGGGCGACGGACAGTACGGCGGGTACTGTAGAGCACACGGGCCAGCTCAACGTGCAGACAGGTCCAGCAGATCGCGGCGTGAGCGAGGAGGTGAGCTGTCGAGGCGAAACCGCTGGTTCGCTTCGTTCACGTCTCTCGCTCTGACCGCACTGCTTCACGAGACGTCTGTACTGCTCCAGCTTAGTCCGGCAAGTCAGTCACGAGCAGCGTCACGCGCCCCCGCCGTCCACGCCCGTCTGCATATCTCCCTCGTCGCCAACTTCGGTGCGTCTGGCCTTCGTCGAGTCCGAGGCGTCGCGCCGCTTGCTAACGTAGTAGAACTGCTCCGACTACTATCCAGGACCCGCCCTCGTCGCCCCGCTCGTCGTCCCACCGCCATGTCCTCCTCTCCCCCTCCTCGCGCCAGTCTCGACGGCCTGCCTACCGAGATCAAGGCCCGCATTCTCGAGTTTTGCGACCGCCAGGACAAGTGGCTTGCAGAGTTGCATCGATACCTCAAGACCTATGCCGAGGAGCGGGAAGAGTACGAGGACGATCTGCCGGACGGAGCGAGCAAGATGTCAACGCACTGTCGAGACCTCGCAGCCATGTACGGGAGCACAGTGGGTGCGCTCTTTCAGCCCAGCAAGAGCTGGTCATGCTGTCTGCGTCTTTTCGCTTCAAGGTACGTTGTCGTGTAGGGACGAGCTTGAGAGAACGGTTGCTGACAGCTCATGTACAGGTCGTCAAAGTCTCCAGAACGATGTCGACACTATTCCGACTCTACATCGCGCCAAAGTACGGTCCCCTTTTCAGCCGAATCGAATTCGACGACAAGCGTCCCGAGACCTTCGACACCATCGTCGCTCTGCTCCCCTACTTTCCGAATCTCACCGAAGCGTCCCTCTCGCTAGAAGGCTTTGTCAAACTTCTGCCAGAACGCGGCTCGACGAACAGGCTTGGCTGGCGGGATCTGGAGAAGCACGCGCCCGTCGGCATGGGACGTCTGCTGGCGTCGCTCGTCAGGCTCGACACGAACGTCAGTGCCGAGGGCGACTTGCGGCGCATCTCCAGCACTAGCAGAAACCTCCGATCACTCCGGCTGATGGATAGTCTCTCCACCATCTCGGGCCAAGGTCTTGTCGACATCGTTGCGGCGCTGCCCTTGCTGGCCGAACTTGGTTTGCCCAAGGACTGGCCTCTCACCTCTCTTGCCGAGGCAGCAGATGCTGCAACCAGCCGAACACTTCCCCGGCTCACCCTCTACCAAGGTCCCGTGTATCCCGACCTCATTCAGTCTCTTGCCTTTCCCGGAACCTTCGCCAGCTCACTTCGTCACATGAAGATTGAGCTCATCCGCCCACTCAGCAACGCAACGGACGAGGAACCGGCATATCCCGACGGCGTCCACTTCCCGCATGTTCGAAGCCTCACCTTCACGACCGTTCACGAAGGCGGAGTCCGCGCGCTGTGCGGCATCTCGTCTGCGCGCTTCCCGTCGCTCGCCTCGCTACGTGTCGAGAGTCTCGGCTTCGCGAACCCCTATCTGTATGACCATCGGCCCATCGCCACGTACCTCCAGTCCAACTTCTCCTTCCCCGGTACTCTTCGTCACGTTCAGCTGTGGTCTGACGACGAAGCTCTCAGACTCAATGCATTGGACGATATCGCCGACGACTTCGACTTCCCCGGCGTCACCGTCAGCACGAACCCCATCGAGCCTTTCGTCGACGCCGCCTTCCTTGCCGCCAGCTGGATTCGTCGCGACGTCCAGGATGACTGGGACGTCGACATGTGCCGCACTGGGGCGGCCGTCGACCGCACGATAAACTTCCTGAACGATTGGCACCGTCGGTCGGCGGACGAGGACGACGATGGCGAGTACGCGAGGCTGGCGGTCGTCCTGCAGCGGGCGGAGCTGGAGCGGGTTGCGATGTTGGGATGAGTAGGGGGCCTGTCCGTCGTCTTGCGGAGGGAGAGGTCGAAACGGCTTTGAGGCAGGACGGACGGCTTGAGGAGTAGGGTCAGTTGTCGCAAGTCGAGGAGATTTAGGCCGTCGATTCACTCGAGCGGGTCGCAGCGGGTCTTGCGCCTTTGTGCACGCTTTCACTCTTCCCTAGAGTCGTCGCAACCGAGCAGGCGAGCGCAACTCGACGCTCTGACCTCCGCGGACCTCCCGGCGCTGCTCCTCTCCCTCCTTCCCTTCATTCGCTCGCGCCTCCCGGTCGCTGACAGGCCTGCGCCGCGCTTTGAGCTCGTATCCCATACCAAACGAAGCGCATCGCTGCCCGACCTCGCCACGGCGCGCCTCCAGGACCTGCCAGAGGAGCTCTTCCTTGCCATCGTCCACGCGACAGCTCCGCCTCTCCTCGAGCAGGAGCACAAGGCGACGGAATGGCAGGACTTCCTGGACATCATTCAGTTCACCAACAAGGCGTTCTACCGAGCCTACCGCGCCCTTTTCCCGAACTTCGTCGAATATTCGTACGTCCGCGAGTCGATGCCAGAGGTCACCAAAGCCTTCATTGCGAAGCTGGCGGATGGTCAGGTCATGCCCTCCGTTCGACTCGTGCACGTACATCTTGGCGATGCTCCGACCGGACTCAAGTTCGACGTCTTCTTCGACAACCTCCCCAACTTGCACACTTTCCGCCACTACCGCACTTTCGGATCGTACCGCTTCACACCGTTCGACTTCTCGTTACTCTCGAAAGCCCCTAGTGCGTCACTTCGCCTGCCCACAGAAGCGCGCTGACAAACTCTCCTCGCAGAGCTCCGTCGCCTCACGCTGCAAAGCGTTGCCCTTCGACTCAGCGGCCCTCTCTCGCCTCTTCCCATCACAGAACTCGAGCTGCTTGACTCGAGATCGTCAGGCGCAGTTCTCGGCGACTGTCTCAACGCCGCTCGCAACCTCGAAGCCCTCTTCCTGACGCCCTTCATCGACGACGAAATGCCGGCCCGCCCGATCCTCGCGAGTTTCAAAGCTTCCCCTCGTTGCCTAACGATGCTACAGGTGCGCGGACGCGGCGAGCTCCCGGGAGGCGACGAGATCCTGCTGGGTCGTGTCCTTGCGACATGCCCGCCCGGCGTCGCCCCGGTCT
Organism: Rhodotorula toruloides NP11; assembly: GCF_000320785.1. NCBI lineage: Eukaryota > Fungi > Basidiomycota > Microbotryomycetes > Sporidiobolales > Sporidiobolaceae > Rhodotorula > Rhodotorula toruloides. The sequence continues at coordinate 260,695 of NW_015622971.1, read as the reverse complement.
ATGTCTACACTCTTCGCGACCTCGTTCCGTTCGGGCCGCTTGCCGAATCGCTTGCAGGCTTGGTCATCGAGTACGAGACGGACCGCATCATTTTCAAGGGTATCATCTTCCCGCCGCCCCCGCCCGAGGAGCTCGACATCGTCCACTTTATTGGGACGAACCCGCCGAACCTTCGAGTCGTCGCTTTGCCGGCAAAGTACTGCAGTCCGACGCCCGACGACGACCAGTCCGACGCAAACAAGCAGACGACCGAGAAAATCCTCGCCGCCTGCGAAGAAGCCGGTATCGCGGTCGTCTACTACGAGGAGCGCGGACCGCTCAAGGTTGACATGTGCGACGAGATGAGAAGGTGGTTCGAGGAGCACGAGGAGGAGGAGGAGGAGGAGGAGGAGGCGGAGGAGGACGAGGGAGGCAAGGAGGCGGAAGCGTCTGCCTAGCTTGAACAGTCAAGGGAGCACGAGGACCGCCGCTTGTTGAGCGCTTGATGACGCGGACCAGTTCTTGTACCGCTGTCTCTGGCGAGTCGTTAGATGAATGCTCGCTTTGCGACTCGCTTCGGCTTGGGAAGGTTGTCGATTCCTTCGCTACGATAGCGGACTCTACGACGCAGACCTACTTCGCCGCCGGCGCAGGCTTCTCCGCCTTCTTCCCGTTCGCCTGAGGCGCACCGCCCGCCTTTGCCTTGTGCGACTTGGGCGGGTCGACCTTGACGAAGTCGTCCCACTTGCCATTCGGTGTTCGTCGCTCCCAGATCTGCAGGCGCACACGAACGTCAGCTCCGGCGTCCGAAAGCGGGAGGAGAAGCGGGCGCACCTGGATGTACGTCTCTGCAAGCGGGACCATCCCCTTCTCGATTTCCCTGACATTCAAGTCCTGCACCTCGAACCACTTCTCGCCTTCGTCCTCCTTGCCCTTCTCGGCGTTTCGCAGGTGAACGTGCACTTTCCATTCCGCTGAGGGAGAGGTGGCGGTCGTGCCGGTTGAGGTGGACGATTGGAGGGAGAGGTTGGCGGTCAGGTCGTAGTGCGCGGCGAGAGTCTCGGCGGAGTCGACATCTGCCAGACAGGCAAACTCAACTAGTCAATACTCGCGCAGCGTAATCGCCATGAGCGGGCGAAAGAGGAGGGCCCACGCACATTCGCTCATGTCGACGCCTTTGAGCGGGAAGTTGACGATAGTCGGATTCTTCTCCTCCAAAAAGCGGTTGCTCAAGAAGCGCTTGTAGTAGACGATAAGGAAGGGCGGCAACCTCGTGATCTTGCTCCGCTTGAGCACGCCTGCTTGCGTGTCCTCGCGCGTCGTCGAGCCATCGTACTTTGAGAGGACGGCGGAGATGGGTACTTGAGGGATGATGTTGGTTTCGACGGCGTCCTGGAAGAGAGGGGGAGGAGGGAGATCGAGAGCGAGGAAGAGGAAGGGGGTCTTGGTCGACTTGATTTCTGGGAGGTCGAAAAGCTTGTGAGTTCGGGGCTGCTGCCAACGGAGACCAAGGGTGCCAGGCGCGTGCTCGGATCTGAGCTCGCTCGCGTCCAACACTCACCTCGGTCAATATCGAACTTGGGCTTCGTGCCAAACTCGCCCGTCTTGATGATTTGCTGGTCGTCGACGCGGACCTCGCCCTGGAAAGCGGAGTAGACGATGCCTGCGAGACGAGATCATAATCTTGAATCAGCAGCAGCTCCCTCGGTAGCTCGAAGCTGAACAGGATCGGGCGACTCACTCGACCTGGGCTTCCTCCCGCCTCCCAAATCCCGATGCACCTGGTTCAACAACCACTTCAAAAACTCCAGCGGGTCCCCCTGCTCCGTAATCTTGAACTTTCCCCCACTCGCATTCGCGACTTCCTGGAGGAACTCGTGCGGCGAGACTTGGGACTTGAACGCGTGCGGGTTCCACAGTTTGCGCGCGAGGAGGCCGAGGCGGATTGTGAGTTCGGAGGTTGGGCGTGCGGAGGAAGAAGAGGGGTCGAGTTGGAGGATTAGGTAGTCGCGAAGAGGCGGGACGTGCAGAAGGAGCTGAAGCACCGCGTTCATGTACGAGTTGTGCTTCATGTTGTTCAATCCGACGAAGCCGGGGTAGTACTCCTTTCGCGCGAGGTCGAGTTCGGGCTGCGTCTGGTGGTCGATCTTCTCGAGCATTTGAGGCGTGAAGGTCGGGTAGAGGAGGTACTTGATGTCGGCCAAACTCGCGTCGTCGACTTCGTAGCCGTCGGGCAGGACGTAGACTTTTCGCGTGTCGAGATTGATGTAGACGTGGTGGTCTTCGTTCAGCGCGTGGGCGTAGGCGGGGGTCGACTTTCCGCGGCCTTGGAAGTACTTGCCGCAGACGAGACAGGCGTAGATGTGGTTGTGCGAGAGGGTGACGGAGCAGAGGCGTTCAAAGTCGAAGTCGAGTGCGGCGCGGTTGATCTGTGCTCATGGACGACGGAGGAAATCAGCTCAAGATTCGTAGGAATCGAGGCGGAACACCGAGAGCGCCTTGACGCACCGTGTCGAGATACAAGTCCGCTGGTCGCCCGCCATCCTCCTCTTTCAGCGCCAGGTCGTCGTAATTGGGCGGCTCCTCCTCCTCCTCGTAGTCCTCCTGCACCTCGGGCTCCTCGTGCTTCAACGCAGTCTCCCCCGCCGCCGCCTTCTCCAGCGTCTCCGTATCGACCTTGCCTTCCGCAATCACGCTTCGGTTCGGCACATCTCCGCCCAGCACAGGCTTCAAATCGAACGCTGGTGCGGGCGCATCCGGAGGGAGAGCCGAGTCCTTCTCTGCCGCAGGAGGAACTGCCTCAGCCATCTCCTCGTCCCGCTTGACCCGCTTCACTTCCTCCTCGACAGCCTCGTCCTCCAACGCCCGCTTGACTGCCAAGTTGAGCCCGTCTGTCGGAGGAACACTGTCGCCCATCCCGCCCACCTCGTTCGCCTCCTTCCCACCGCTTGCAACGGTTTCGACTGCCGCATCTGCATCAGGGATGTCGGTGATGGGCGCAGACTGGTCGGCTGGTTCGGCAGAGGCGGGAGAAGCAGCGTCCGATTCGGCGAGTCGGGCGACGAGGTCTGCCTTCAAGCCGGACACGGGGAGGTCGCGCTCCTTCAGCAGCTCCTGTTCCGCGCAAGGCTCGTCAGCATGAGCTCGTTCGCATGCCCGCCCGTGCGGTGTGCGAGGTGGATCGGGTTGAGGTGATAGGTGTGGGGCGATGAGGAGAGTGGGCGGACTCGCCTTGAGCTCTGCGACCTTGAGTTTCGAGTACTGTGAAGCCATAGCACGCAGAAACACAGCTGAGCAGTCCAGCAGCGTCGAACGAGCGAGATGTCAACGCGTTGACCTTGGCGAGTGAGCTCGAGCGAGCAAGTTGGCCTCGACACCTCACGAACTCGCTCTCACACTGCTCTGGCTGGCTTGGAACTGAGCTAGATCAATTCCCAGCCGCCTGTTACCCCGTTCAGCACCCTCGAACGACCGCCAGCGATGAAGCCTATCGCAGACCCTCGCCTCAATCTCCTCACGGTCTTGAACGTCCAGTCCGCACGACCAACAGGCTCGACGGGCAAGCGACCAGCCGTGTCTCACGCAACGACACGGGACTGGCACGCCATTGCGCGCAAAGCGCAGAAGAAGGCGAAGGGAGCGAGTGCGGGTGCTGAGAGGGCGAGGAGGGCTCTCGCGGACAAGGTGGACGAGGCGGCCGAGGTGATTGAGGAGCAGGAGGACGCTCAGACGGACGATGCGAAGGTCGGAGCGGAGGACGCGGCGTTCTCGGATGCGGATTCCGACGACGAAGCTGCACCTTCGCCTTCCTCGTCCGTCGCCAAAGACCCCTTTGCGGCCCACTTTGGCCCCAACTCGGCGCTCGTTGAAGGAAAGGAGGTATCGCAGCTGGAGGAAGAGGAGAAGAAGTGGAGCAAGGGGAAGAGCGTCTTGCCCGGTGCAGGAGAGGTCGCCTGGACGCGGCCAGACGGCGTCGAGTCGGCGGTCAAGGGCGAGGAGGAGGCGTTGCAGGCGGTGAGTCGCTGGACAATATGCGTCAAGTGTTGCTCCTGGCAAAAGCGCTGACGATTGGTGCGTGCCTGCGACTTGCAGTACAACGCGAAACTGGTCGAGAAACTTCGCGCTTCGTCCGGCCGCAGTACGTTTCGTCTCTTTCGCAGCTATAGAATCGAGCCTCACGTAGACGCTCTCCGCAGCCTCGGTTCCTCCGACCCAGGCCGCCTGGCTCCGCACGCTCTCGACGTGCCAGGACGTCCTCTTCCCGAAGGTCGAGGTCGGCAGCGACGAGCATGACGCGATTCGCGAGGCTTGCGCGATGCATGCTATGAACCACGTGCTCAAGTGCGCCGGGCCTGAACTGAAAGCTGCGATGGAGACTAACGCTTTCTTCTGCAGGACCCGCTCGCGCATCCTCAAGAATAACGAGTTCCTCGCCCGCTCGGCCCTTGACCCCTCCTCTCCCTCTTCCACCCCTCGCAACACCCAAGACCAGTCCTTCACCCGCCCGAAAGTCCTTCTCCTCACGCCCTTCCGCAACTCTGCCCTCTCATGGGTCCAACACCTCGTCTCGTACCTCCCCCCAACCACCTCCCTCATCGAATCCTACCCTCGCTTCGTCTCGGAATACTCCCTTCCCGATGGCGCCTCCGACAAACTCGTCGAAAGGGCCGACGAGTACCCACGCGATCATGTTGAGACTTTCAAGGGCAACATTGATGACACGTTCCGCTGCGGCATCAAGGTGACGAGGAAGGCGGCGAAAATGTTTAGCGAGTTTTATCAGGCGGACGTGATTGTGGCGAGTCCGTTGGGATTGAGGACGAGTATCGAGAAGGATGGGTGAGTCCGGCAGCAGGCCCTCCGTTTAGCTCCGTCTGGTGACCGAATACTGACGGTGGCGAGCGCTGCCCCTGTCCCGCAGCGACTCGGACTTCCTCTCGTCCATCGAAATCCTCCTCGTCGACCAGATGGACGTGATGCTCATGCAGAACTGGGAGCATGTTCAGGTGCGCGCAGGCGTCAGTCGTGCCGTTGCTGCCGTCCGCTGACGGTCTAGAGCGGCTTAATGCAATCGTCTACCGCAGTTCGTGATGGAGCGGCTTAACAAGATGCCTGAGGAGGATCACGGCTGCGACTTCTCGCGCGTCAAGCCCTGGTACCTCGACGGAAAGTGCGTCACTTTCACCTCTCCCTCTTCCCTCGTCCATGCTGATGAGCTCCTTCCCGCAGAGCCGCCCACCTCCGCCAGTCCATCCTCCTCTCCTCGCTCGACTCGCCCGAACTGCGCGCCCTCTTCACCCGATCCTGCCACAACCGATCCGGCAAGCTTCGGGCGATCCCGCGAGCACCGAATAACGGCGAGGGAGTGCTCGGGATGGTACCGAGGGGGCTGAGGCAGGTTTGGAGCAGGTTTGAGGGTGGCGAGGTTTGGGAGGAGGACGAGAAGCGGTTCGAGTTCTTCACGTCCAAGGTGCGGCGGGCTCTATCTGAACAACCTACCGCTGCACTTGCTAGCGAGGAAGCTGATACTTGAAGCTGCCGTCCGTACAGACCCTCCCGACCCTGCTCAAATCCGCCGTCTCGTCCTCCCAAACCCTCATATTCGTCCCCTCCTACTTCGACTTTGTCCGCGTCAAGCGCTACCTCCAGAAGAACATTTCCCAGCTCGGCTCCGACTTCTCGTTCGCAGCCATCTCTGAGTACTCCGACACGCCTGAAATTTCGAGGGCACGGGGCGCGTTCTTCCAGGGCAAGAAGAAGTTCTTGTTGGTGACGGAGCGGTTCCATTTCTTCCGTCGGTGCGTATCGAGACTTCTCAACGCAGTCGTGCATCTCACGCGGAATTCGGCTGCTCACGAGTGACCTGACTCTGCGCACAGCTACCGCCTGCGAGGCGCCAAGACCTTCGTCTTCTACGCACCGCCCATCCACCCGCTCTACTACCCAGAGGTTCTCGCCTTCCCCTTCACCGCGCCCTCCTCCCTTTCCTCTTTCCAGCCATCCGGCGATGCAGACGTCGACGAGAGCGAGCTTTCCGCGCACGTCCTCTTCTCCAAGTACGACGTCTTGCGGGTTGAGCGGATTGTTGGGACCAAGGATGCGAGGAGGATGTGTGGACTTGACGCGGAGGGCGAGAGCGGTGAGAGGAGGTTCACCTTTGTGTAGAGCGGCCGAGCACCTTGCAACGCAGCACATGGCTTGGATCAGCGCAGCTTACGAGCGCCGAGAGCTTCAGAAGTCGGGCAGGCTGGGGAGCTCTCGAATGCGGAACGGCTAAGGGCGAAAGGCTGCGTTCCAGGCGGCGCTGCTCAGACCTCGTAGCCCCTACCCGAACGCTGCTTCTCGCGCTTCTTCTTGAAGTGCTTCTTGTCCTCGCCTCCCGTCGCCGCATTCACCTTCTTCCCTTTCAGTCCCGCGATGACCGCCTTCCCGACATCCGCGCCGAAGAACGAGTTGTCAAGCGCGTTCGCCTTCGCACTCTGGCCCTTCCCACGCGCCTCGCTCGGTCGCCCACCTCCGGGCGCACCCGCCGCCGCCGCCGCAGGGTTATGGACGTAGTAGTCCGACTTCTGGCTGACACGAGTCATGGGCGCCATCTTGCGCTTGAGCTTGTTCTGCGCGCGCAGGCGCTCGATGTCGCGCGTCTCGCGGTTGAAGTCGTCGGAGTCGATGCCGGGAGGCGGGTGGCAGTAGAGAAGCTTGCCGTTGACGTAGTCCTTCAGGACGAGGCGGGAGGAGCGAGACTGGTCGGGGTTGCCTTGGCCACCGGTGAAGAAGCCGCGAGCGACTGCGAGAACGGAAAGAGTGTCAGTCGTGTCATGAGCCGGTGAAGAAGAAGAAGCGCGACGCACTAGAAAAGGTGTTGAGGAACTCAGCGGCAGTCGGTACGCCCGTTCCGCCCTCGTTCTCCGGCAGAATCGTGATTCGCAGACCGTACGTGCCCTCGAGCACCTCCTGCGGGATCCGGCGGGTGACGAGCTCGACAGGACCGGTGAACTCGCGCAACTGGTCGATCGGGAGGACACCGTTGCAGACGAGGTCGGCCTTTGTCGCGGCGAATTGGGGAAAGACGAGACCGGGACAGTCGCAGAGGAGGACGTCGGGCGAAAGGCGAATCGTCTGGAAGTGCTTGGTTTTGCCGGGCGTGGACGAGACAGACACCTTCTTCTCGCCGATGAGGGCGTTGATAGTCGACGACTTTCCGACGTTGGGGTAGCCGACGAGACCGACGACAAGCTTTTCGTTGCCGTGCCCCTTGGCGAGCGAGACTGCATGACAAGTCCTCGTCAGCACGACGAAGCCGGAAGACAAGGAGCAGACGCACCTTCGGGCGCATGGCTCAAGAACAGCTCCTCCAGCTCCAGCACACTCAAGATCCGCGTCCGCTCGCTCTCATCACTGCCGGGCAGGGAGATACCCATCCCCCTCCGCATGATGCTCGCCAACTCCTCATCCGAGTCATCCTCGTCCTCCTCATCGCTCGACTCGTCCGGTCCAACCACTCGTCTCCGCGATGCCGGTGCAACCTCAGTCTTGGGCTTCGCATTCAGGCCCTTGAGCTTGTTGCCCGACTTGGGGATCTTCATGCCCGGGATCTCGTCCTCGTCCTCCTCGTCCGACGACTCCTCCGCGCCGTTCGCAAGCTCTTCTTGTCGCGCGCGCTCCTCCTGCAAGGCAATACCGTTCGCGGCGGAGAAGAAGGCGTACTGAATCCCGTTCGCCTCGAAGTAGTCGGCCCACTCCTCCCTGTCGAGCGAAAAGGGTCAGCAAGTACTGAGGCTTCGGAACGTGAGCGAGACGCACCTCTGTTTCCGTGTCAACAAGTCCGACTTGTTGATGAGCAGCAAATTCTTCCGCTTCGGCGCCGGCTCCCCCTCCTCCCTCGGCCGCTCCAGCTCGTTCAGCTCCAGCACGTACTTCTCCAAGTCGGCCGAGCGGAACGTGAGAGGGTTCCGTGCGTCGACGATCTGGACGATCAGGTCGGACCGCTCGAGCGTTCGCCACAGCTGGCGCCAGACTTCGAGGTTGCGCTCGAAGGGTGTGAGGAGAAGGGCTTGGTTGTCCTGAAGGCTGCGGGTCGTGGTGCGTCAGTTCGACGTTGGCGAACGCAAGAGACAGTCAAACGCACTCGGCGAGCCCGCGCCTCCATTCAAGGAACGCATCCCTCTCCTGCCTCTCCAGCTCAACCGTCGTCATCTGCCTCGTCCAAGGCGGTCGTCGTGGTACCTGCAGCCGCTGCTGGTTCTCGTTTTGCTTCGTTCGCAGCTCGGCTTCTTGTTGGGGAGTGAGGAGGTAGGGGTTGTGCGAGGCGGCGTTCAGAGAGGGGTCTGAGACGACCTTGATGTTCTGGCGCTCTGCGGATCGAAGGGGTCAGCCTCGTCATAGCGTGGAATTACTTCTGGGACTCGCCAGCCGAAAAGTCGGTCTCTGCGAGCTGTGCGGTGCTGAGAAACTCGTCGAGGTCGTTCTCCTGAGTAACCGAGGACAGGCCTGCCGCAATCTCGGACGAATGCTGCTCGACCGGCTCGTCAGCACTGTTGACCCCGTGTGTGGAGCCCAGCAACGCACCAGAGTCGGGTCCTGCGCATCCCTCGCCGCCCTCACTTTCCGGTTGATGATAGCTCGACCGAGTCCCGACTTGTCCACCTTGCGCTTCTGCGCGCCGTTCTTGCGCTCAGGCCGTCCGTTGGGCTGTGTGAAGCAGAATGTCAGCTTGGCTATCGTCCAGACGGGCTGCGACTGGCTGACGCACCATGTTGCGATGAGGCGCTGCTGGTTTGCGAGTGAGAGGGTGTCGGGCTCGTAGGCAGCGCGGCGCCGGTTAGTCCGCTAAAGCGAGTGTCTGGTAAGTCTGCGAAAGCCTCGGAAGAGCCAGCAAGCGTTGAGAGCGAGTGGGAGAAGGTCGAGCTTGTCTTCCACCCTCTCGCTGAAGCTGACACATCTCGCCAACTCGTTGTGCGGCTGTCTTTGAAGCTGTAGGGACATCTACGATCAATCCGAGTCGTAATGCGAACAGCGACATCCGACTCTCGGTTCAGCCTCTTCACAGCAAGCTTCGTCAAAGGCGAGTCGAGGGCGAAGGAGTTCATTTGGGCACTGTCGCAAAGCCAGTGATGACATAGAGCGCAGAGACTGGGAAATGAAGGACACTCGAGAACCGGCTGCACGAGAGGCGGAAAGTCGAGGCGAGATCAACCGTCAGTTGTCGAGTATTCCTGGATGCGCGCATGCTGCAGATGTAGACTGTCAGTGCATTGTCAATGTTTCCAGTGACAGGACGCTGTAACGCACCTTCCAGATAGACCCGTCGGGTCTTACGTCCTTCGTCCACAAGTCGGCGCAGCGCAGAAAGGGGAGGCGAACGCGTCTCAAAGCGGCAGACTTGCGCATCTGGAGGAAGTTGTGTAGGAGCTGGCGGTTGGTGTCGGTCTTGAAGGTGCCACCCAGCTCGAGGTTGGCTGTGATGAGAGAGCGCGGGATTGCTTCGAACAGCTGTTGCGTCTCGTTTGTACTGAGCATCTCGCCTTCGATGTCGAAATTTTCAAGCACGGGATAGGCGTTGAGAATGTCGCAGATGTCGTCGATGTCTCCGCGTCTGCAGTCGAAGATCCGGAGAGAAGTTATCGACGAAGCCGCTCGGATTGCCTGGATCACCTGCTTGCCAAGTCGCCAGAAGCACAAGTCGCCCGCTCTGAGCTCGGAGAGGTCCCAATGCGGCGTTCCGTGCTTGACGAGACGCCTCGTAACGCGCTCCACATCTCCTACGGGAGCGAAACCGATGTAAAGTTGCGTGAGGAAGAGGTGGCCGTTGATGCGCGAGTTGCTGAGCGTAAGAGCATCGGCAATGACAGTCTGCCACCGCGTCAGGTTGGGAAGGGAGTTGAGCTCGTCAAAGATGGAGAGGTCGACGGCGGGAGTCGTATACTCTGCGAGTCGCAATCGCATAACGCCGACAGCGCGTCCTGCCGGAGTCGAGAGCAAGGACGACACGAGCGTGCACATGTTTTCGTGATTCGCCGTCAAGTTCAGGCTGCTCAGCCCGTTGCAGGTCTCGTAGAGCTGCGCGAGGTCTTCCTGGCGCGGTTCCTCAAGCGTCAAGTGGAGGGCGAGGTCGCGAACGAACCGACCGACGGCGCAAGGAGAATTCGAGAAGATCGCTGCCGCTCGTGCGAGAGTGTCGGTTGAGGCGATAGCGACTTCGCGAAAGATTCGTCGCTGTGCGATCTCGCGCCAGTCCCGACCGATGAGCGCAAGGTTGCGACAGGTCTTCCGCTCCGCCGAGGGTTGCAGGTCTTCGCAGGCGTAGTCGACGATGCTCTGAATCAGCTCGGCTGGCAGTTTCGGCGCAGGCTTGAGTGGCGCAGTGTTCTCGGGAGGCTCGAGAGGCATCGGAGGAGGGGGAGGTACTCGTCTGGCGGCGCGTGGCAAGTTGACGGCTGTGTGAGCGAAGTCAGCCTCACATTGGGCTCAGAAAGCGTGTCGCGCACCTTGCCTGCGCTCCCGGCGAGCAGAAGGACCTGGTTCGCTCATCTCGTGGGGACGACAGACGGGTGTGCGGGCGCGTCGTGCGGGTCAAGCGGCGGTCGAATCGTCTCAGCAATAGCTTCGCCGCGGACACAGCAGAACCGGCGGTCCACTCGAGCGTAAGATCGTAAGCGAAGAGCGAAGAGGAGTTTCGCGAGGCGTTGCAGCATTCGATTGCAGTGCTATCAACAAGGCTTCGTAAAGCTTGTTGCACGGGCGGCGTACAAGATCGTCAGTCTCTCTGTGCCTTGCAATGCAGGGTTCGGTGACGGAGAAGAGGCAGGTGTGGGCAAGGGTGGAGTAGCGGATAACTGCATCCTAGAACGGGACGACGAGTATCGAGGGTGGCTCGTACAAGAGGACGAGAAGTTGATGTTGGCTGAGCTCTGTCTGCAGCTCTATCCCAAGGAGGATGCGGAGGGGGAGGTGTCAAGGGGAGCCAACAAAGAGCTCATCATCGGCGTTCTGGTGAGCTTCTTTGTGATCGGAACCTCGAACAGATGCTGGTGGTATGCAGTCAGCTGCTGAGCCGACGGCGTCGTGTGCGGCGAAGGCGTCGAGTTTGCGCCAAGCACGGGCGCAAGTTCGTGGATCGGTCCTGCAGGAACTGGACTGCCGAAGAAGTCGTCCTCCAGGTTCCCAGTCGTCTTCGGGACCTCGAAAATGTCGCGGAAGGTTGGACCGACGCTCCCGAAGACCTCCAAAGGGGTATACACGTCCTTCAACCGGGACTGCTCGACCCAGAACGCTTGAACGTGCGGTAAGAGCGGGAGATGGGTCGGGAGTTGCTCGAGACGGGTTGAGCAGATGTTCCTCGACTCCCAGTCCGCCTGAGAGGCCAGTGTACCAGGGAGGTCGTGCGCCGTGGCAAGCATAATAGCGGTAGGCGGCGACGAGACTGAAGCGGCGACAGAAGCGGCGACGGCATGAGGCGAGGAAGCGAGTCGCGGAAGCCCGGCAGAAGGCGTCGTGTCGTTCGGCATGGCTCGCGGAGGGGCGGCAGGAGTTGTCGCGCTGAACGTTGTCGAGGCGGAACGCGGATGTGCGGACGATGCGGCTGTATTAGTCGGCGAGTCGGCAGTTCGCGGAGGGTCAATATCGACTGTCGTGCTGGGCGACGATGACTTGGCAATGAGCTTGCGGATGTAGTCTGGGACGCGGGGGTCGGGGGTCGTATGCCGTTGCAGCGTGGCGATAGGGCGGATGGAGGAGAGTGGGACATTCAGGGCTTCTTTCTCCTGCGACGCGAGCTCCGCCAGGAGCGTGCTGCACATCGATTAAATCAGCTCATGCCAATCACCAAATGACTGAGATTGACGCACATGTATTGGTGAGCCTCGTGGCGGTGGATCGGGTCGAACGCGAAGACACGGGCGAGCCGTTCCTTCAAGTAACCCGAATACCCTGAGTCGTTCAGCGAGCACATGAAGACGGACGGGTAGGACAGGCCGAGGTAGACTTCGGCGGGCAGGACGTCGCTCGGGTCACACGCGTCCAGAAGGACGAAGGGAGGAACGAGGAATTCGAGCGTCGGGAGGACTTTTGGGCCGACGGCGAACAGACCTTCGTTGGTCATCATGACGAGGTTTGATGTCGGCGTTCGCAGCCAGCAGATAGGCCGGCATTCTTCCGCTCGTCGATTGGCGGCGTACCGCAGGAAACAGCTCTTTCCTGCAAGTTCGCGGAATCAGCAGTCGTTTTTCGCAGCGGACGGACGAGCTTACCGATACCGGGAGACCCGTATCCGACTATGGCGTCGGTGTTCTGCTTGTTGGGCAGCGATTCGAGGTGTGCGTACAGGGTGACATAGTCCTCCCTCACCATGATCGGCCGCGTGCGCGGCAAGTCGAAATTCGAGCGAATGTACCCTATTCCATCAACGACGAACCCATTCGGCTTGCCCCAACATGCCTCGTAGAACTCGCGGTCGGCGAGGCTGGGCGAGCGCTCCGTCGTCTGCGCGAGGTGCTTGAGCAGCGCGAGCGATGCCGGGCTGAGGTGGGGAATGCTGATGTTGGGATTTCTGCCTGTCGGCGCAAGGGGACGAGTAGGATCTTTGAGGACGGGAGGGTCGTCGGATTCGGTTGGTTGATGGAGGGGCGAGGAGGACGACGCGAGGGCTTGCGAGGTCATGGGAAGGCTGGGGAGGCGAGGAAAGATGCCTAGCGAGTGTCAGCAGGGGTGACAAGAGCCCTGGTAGCCAATCCAGCGATGTCGAGTGACTTGTTCGAGCGAGAGGGACGCAGCGAGGAGCGATGCCTCTTAGAGGCATTCACGAAGCGTTTGCAGCGCTGTCACCAACCAAGGACTCTTCGTAAAGCTTGATACAGTCGAGGCGTACGAGACCGTTCTCTCTGCGCATCCTAGCTATCTGCGAAAGCAGCGGCAAGCGAGAACGCCGGCACTGGTCTCGAGGACGAGGATTGCGGCGTGTGGCCCAGTGAATGGGCTATGGTCAGGGACGTTCAGCAGTAACAGTACAGCTTGACAGTGGCTCGCCATCATCGCATCCGTTCCTCGTTGTGAAGCTGTAGGCCCAGCGAATGTGAGCAGGAGGTCAAACGAAGATGCGGCAGGCCTGAAGGCTCGACGCACCCTCCACGCAGGTGACGCAGCACTCCCTTTCTTCCTCCAAGTCTGCACGACCTTACTGTCGTCCGGGTCGTATCGGCGAATCTCGCGCAATGAGGTCCGCCCCGCCCAGCAGAGAAAGGTCTTCCAGATCCACCGGCTCGAATTGGATTGGTCAAAGGGAAAGTCGAGGATGACGATCTCAAGCGCCGGCCTCTTGTTGCCTGGCGGGGCGAGGGCTTCGAGGAGGGTTTGAAGGGGTCTGCCTTTGACGCATGTGGAGTCGGCGCTCGAAGCTGTGGAGATGGTAAGAAGGCGCAGGACGGGCGAGTTGACGTAGGCAATGACCTTGTCGGGAATGTCCTCGTGCAAGACGTCGAGGAGGTACAGCTCCTTTAGGCTTTTGCCGACGCGCAAGGCCTTATTCAGGTGGTCGGCAAGGCGGCGAAGCGGGGCTGAACAGGTCTTGAGACGCGAACTGTCGACTACCTTGGCAAACCAGGCAAATGCATCCGTGCGGTAGCGGTTTTTGCGGAGCGAGCCGAGCGACAGGTGCTTGAGGTATAGCTTGCCGGATTCGCAGAACCCGATCATGGCGATAGAGTCTGGGGCGGTAATGTACCAGCGCTGGAGGGAAGGAAACTCCGCAATGCGAAGGTAAGGGCGACGACTCAGGTCATCCGGGCGAGGGGATTGTATAAAGATAAGCTCGAGATATGCGATGTGTCGGGACGCACGGGATCCAGGGAGGCTCCAGAGAAGCTCCTCAACAGTATGGTAATCCCCTGTCAGTTGGAGTCGCACAAGTGCGGAGCAGAGATTGTACAGGTACACGAGGTTCCTCTGCGACACGATTCCCGAGTCCAGCAGCCGAAACGAGATGAAATAGACCAGACAGCCGGTCGTCTTGCTTGATCTCAGGCTGTAGGCAACGCGCGTCAAGTCGTCCCTTGATCGGACCGTGATGTGGTGGAAGATGATGTATTGAGCCGGAGCGCGCCAGATCCGTGAAACCCTCGCGATCTTGCAGAGGGCATGCTTGGCTTTGCCTCGCGGAAAGGCGTGCCAAACAAGGTCGACGATAATCCACACGAGCTCAGCTGGCAGCGGAGGAGCCGTCGCAACGCGTGCTATGCTGGGTGCGGGAGAATCGAGTCGGGGGACTTTGCGCGGGCCGGAAGTCGAGGGAGAGCCTGCAGCACGTCTGCGTTAGTCTAGAGTCGTACCGTGACGTGTCTCGGGCGCACCTGGACACGCGTGCCCGCTAGTTGAAGCCTCGGAAGCTTCGTCCATCTCGAGGAGAGAACCGAGTGTGAGAGGCAGTGTCACCGCAGCGCGAGCAGGATGGGCAGCTCCAGTCGGTTCAGGAGTCCTCAAAGAGCACGATCAGCTCAAGCAGCGCTCAGTTCAGCGGTGTAGAGTGACTCGTTCGAGCGAGAGGGACGAAGCGGCAGGTTCGCGCTCGACACACCGCTGCATGCCATCGCTGGTGCTGCAAGAGTCGGCTGTAGGCGCTCCTGAGAATGGTCCTCACTCGGTAGCAGCGGCACTCCTCGACCACAAGCCCGTCCTCGTGCGTTCTCTCCCTCCTCCCTCGACGACCCGATGTGGGAGCTGATGAAGCGGTTCTCGCATCGCAGGTGGCTGCCGTGGGCGACAGAGTGGATCTTTTGGATGAGGGATGCAAGCTCGTGCAGGGCTTGCTGCTCGAAGAGGCGTTTCCGGGACAGGCGGGCGAGGGAAAGGTCGATGCGGTCGCAGTGGACGTCTCTTCGGGACGGGTACGTCGCTTGGGCGCTTTCTTGAATGACCGACTCGACGCTGATAGTCCTTCGGACAGATCACGGCTGTCTCACGGCGACGGATAGCCGTTTGGACGAGCGGACGAGGGCAGTCCTGGCGGATCCACTCGAGTTTCGCTGTGTCGCACGACGTGCAGGCCATCGACTTTGTCAAGGGTGCGTTCAGGGGCTCAGATGACTCTGCAAGCGCTTACGACGTGCACCTGCAGGCATGATCGTCGTTGCGGGTGAAGCAGCGACTCTCTGGTCTCTCGACGAGCGGGGCGCTCTGCCGGTCTGGACGCGCGTCGGGTCGCTGCCGTGCGTACCGGACTGTTGGCACCTCTTTCCGGCGATAAGCTGACATCGAAACCTCGTAGGCCGAACCGACTAGTCTCGCTGGCTCGATTGTCCCCCTCGGCACTCGTCCTCGCTACGGTGGCGCCGGTTGGTCCTCATATCGCTTCAACGCTATAACCTCACACTGACGGCTTGTCAATCCGCAGACCAGCAGCACCGTCGTGCTCATCAATGTCCTCCCCGCATCCTCGACATCCGCCAACCGCCTCTCCTTCCGCTCTCGCGCCATCCACTCTGTCCGCATTCGCAGCGTCTCGTGGCGTCCGAGCGACGACATCGCAGAGTACGCTGCAAATCACCTCTCCCAGTCACATAGCTGACCACGTTTTCGCAGCTCCGGTCCAGTCCTCTTCACCCAGACCATCGACGGCGTCTTCCGCGTCTGGGGCTGCGTGATCGACGAACCCGACTTTTTTTCGCTATGGACTTCGCTTGATGTCCATTCGACGCTGCCGAAGCAGCTCCCTCTCGCGACGTTGTACTGGCGGACTCGGCCGATGGAGCGGACGCAGCATCCTGAGCGAGGCGGGACGGAGGATGACTTTGTGACCGTCTTCTCTGACGGGTCTGTACACCTGACGACTGTCTCGGTGAGCTTGCCTCGATCGTCTCGCAACTAAGCGTTCGCTGACCACTATTGCCGCAGAATTTCGACTGCCGACCACCAACCTGCCTGACGCAGACAACGGAAGTCCTGCAGGAGAACGTTTTCCAGCCGACCGAGCTACCCAACTTCCGCTACCCGCACCTCCTCCCATCTCGCAGCGATCCAGCTTCGTTCCACCTCATCGGCCGCTCTTCCCGCGGCACCTTCGTTCACTCCCGCGCGACAGTGCCAACATCGCGACTTATCGCAGCGACGAAGCCGGTCTTCCACGGTTCGCCTGTCGCACCGTCAGTCAGCGTTGTCGGCCGGATTCGCCAGCTTCGACCGACGCTGAAAGGAGACGGCGAGGCGGTTCTTGTGCTGGGAGAGAACGGGCGGATACAAAGCTGGGAGATGGGTGACGACGAGGTTGTGACGGAATCATTCGTAGCGGACGCGCATCTGCCTCCTGATGCGAAGATCGCGACATGGCGAGGAGGTGCGCTCAGTGTCCGCTACTCGAAGAGCTCGTCCGTACTGACGCACAGCCTTGCAGGTCGAGTGATAGCATCTGCGTCAGGCGACCGGGTCCAGGTTCTCAAGTTCCGCCGCTCGGGTCAACTACGCTTCATTACCGCCGCCAAGTCACCAGTCTCGATGGACGACGCCCTGACCTTTTTCGTCGTCCGCACGAACGAAGACTCACTCAGCACGACCATTGTCGGCGTCACCTCCGAGTCGGTCATCCGCACCTGGATCTACCACTACCCGTCGAAGAGCCTCACGGACGGTCCCTCTCACGACTTGGGCGCGACTCGCTACACCCTCGCTTCGCCTGTTCCAATCGAGCCCGGCTTGGAAGTTGTCGACGAGGTTTCGGTCGTACTGCTTGACGAGGAGGGCACGCTGCATCGCTGGTCGACGCGCTTGTCCGAGCCGTACGAGGGGTGGTACCCGGATGGGACGGTCAAGACGGGACTAAAGAAGGTGCAGGCGATCGCGTGCAGCTGGGATGGGACGTCGGCGTTCGGTGCGTCTCCTGCTGAATTCGCTTGTTCGGCTCCCATTAACCTCCCCGCGCTTCGCAGTCTCGCTCGAGGACGACGACCGACCACGACTCTCGATTTGGAATCCAAAGGCGTCCGAATTCAGCTCAGGCGAGCAGTTCTCGCAAGCACTCGAGTGCGTACCGCCTCGTTCTCCTCTACAGTGCCGTCCACTGACGATTCCCTCGCTTAGCGACCCCCTCGTCAAGCTCGAATGGTCGGTCGACGGGCGAACTCTCGCGGTTGCGGCAGCAAAGGAGGTCTCGCTCTGGTGTGCGCAACGGCTAGACGACCTGACAGGACGACCGAGCTGGACGACCTATGCGACCGTGCGGATAGACGAGTACGCTTCTCCTTCGCTCCTCTCCCTCCGACGCTAACGCCGCTCCCTGGCAGCGTCTTGCCTGCGCCCATCACGAACGTCCGCTGGCTTGCAACCGGTCTCGCCGTCGCGGCAGCAGACCACCTCTTCTTCTATTCTTCGAAGCTCGACGCAGGCCATCAAGACGCACATCGACTCGCGGCGAGCCTCTGTGCCCCTCTGCCGCTCCATCACCCTCAACTGCTGTTCCAGGCTCTCCTGCAAGGTTCGTCAAGACTCGCTCAACGCCTAGAGTCAGCCGCTAATGCGCGTCTGCTACGCAGGCCTCTTCGACGTCGTCGTCAAAGTGCTCGTTGGCCTCGCAGCCGAGCTCACGATGGACGGACACCTCACGCCCGTGCCGATGAAGGAGGGCGTGCAGAAGCTTACGCTCGACGCCTTCCTTCGAAACCCGCATCGCAGTACCAAGGTTCGTCAGGCTCATTGCACGTCTGACGACGTGAACTGATTGATTATGCGTGAGCAGAAGAAGAGCGCTTCGCATGACATCTTTGCCGCTCTCACCACCTCCGGCTCCTCCTCTTCCTCGTGCGTCGAGCATCTCCTCGCGTTTTGATTTGCTGCTGAAACTCGGATTGTATAGATCCGAACCGCGTCCCTCTCTCTCCGCCGACGACGTTTCGCGACTCTTGGCTGCATTGCGCCGTCGCTCCCTTCATGGCCTCAACAAGCTCGACCACGAGCATCTCGCCGTCCTAGTTCAGACCGTCTTCGAGGTGAGCAAGCACGCATGATCTGGCCGTCACAGTGCTGAGCGATTCATCATGCAGACACAAAGTCGCACGCTCGCACTCGACGACAACGGCGTCCGTTTCCTCATTTCGATGCGATCCTTCTTCCTCTACAACACGTCGCCTGCTTCTCCGCCCTCTTCTACACCCTCCGGCAATCAGAAGCCGACGCCTCGCCTGCAGTACCGCGACATGGTCTGGGCATTCCATAGCGAGAACCAGGACGTCTTGCTCGAGGAATGCACGAAGGCAAGCGGGGGAAAGCTGACGTGGGCCGCGGCGAGGACGCTGGGCGTCGCGCTGTGGCTGAAGTCGCCCGAGGTCTTGGTGAGCTCGCCGAAGGTTTCGCTACTCTCGCGCCGCTGACTCGGACCCTTTCCGCCAGGTCCGCACCATCGAGTCGATCGGCCGTACCGAGTTCAGCAAGCCCGACGCAGAAGACCGCGACCCAATCTCGGCGATGCTGTTCTACCTCGCGCTCAAGAAGCGACACATCGTCACGACCTTCTGGAAGCAGGCCAGCGGGCACGCCGAGCAACGCCAGATGATCAAGTTCTTGTCGAACGACTTTGACGAGCCGAGGTGGAAGTCGGCGGCGCTGAAGAATGCGTTTGCATTGATGAGCAAGCAGCGCTTCCGTGAGTGACTCCCGCGACGCCTCTTCTCTCAACGCTAACTCTCCTCCCCGCAGTTTTCGCCGCTGCCTTCTTCCTCCTCGGCGGCAGTCTCAAAGATGCCGTCAGCGTTTGTATCCGTCAACTCGACGACTTCCAGCTTGCAATTGCGCTCGCGCGGACGTACGAAGGGGGCGACGACGGACCTGTCTTGCGATCGTTACTGGAGGAGACGGTCGTTCCGCTGGCCTTTGCGAAGGGCTATCGGTGGCTTGGGAGCTGGGCATTGTGGATGCTGGGCAGGCGGGATCTGGCGGTACAGATTATCGTCGTGCGTCCCTCATTCCCATCCTCGCCTTTCCAACTAACGCCTCGTTCGCAGACACCGCTTTCCGACCTCGCCACTCGCCTGCCGTACAAGTTACCCGTCGTCTCGAGCCCGGCGCGCGAAGACCCGGCACTTGTCTTCCTGTTCGCCCAGCTGCGGAGCTGGTCGCTCCAGACGGTCAAGGGTGCGATCGCCGTGCCCGGCAAGACCGAGTTCAACGTGAGCCGAGCGTACATCTCTACTGCCATGCAGCGCGCTCATGACCTCTCGCTACGCAGTTTGTCTTGCACATCTCGCGCATCCTGTGCCGCATGGGTGAGTCCACCTTCTTCCCTCCTGGCTGACGCTATCTCACCCTGTCACCTCCTGTACAGGTTGCCACGTTCTCGCTCTCAACCTCCTGCGCACCTGGCAATTCGCGCCGCCCTCTGCCTCTGCCGCCCCTTGTCGACCTTCTCTCCTCGGCGCCCACACTCGCCGGCACTCTCTCCTCCTCAGCTCAACCAAACTCGACATCTCACTCCCGCCATCCAACATGCCCAGCCGAGTCGCCTCTCCCGCGCCGGTCCAAGCAGAAGGCGAGGACGCAGAGGAAAGGGAGAGGCAGCGGAAGCAGTTCAGGGAGGTCGTCAAGACGGTGAGGGTCGAGGCGAAGGCTCCCGCCGAGTTCTCGTTCGACGCCTTTAACTTCTAGAGTGTGTCTCGACGTCGTCAGCGTTGTTGTAACGAATACTGTCGCCCGACACCTCGTCCTCGTCCGCTCCTCCCGCTTCGCCTCTCACCTCCGTTCCGCTTCCCAATTGTTCAAACAGACTCTACGACTGCACAGAGTCGCCTACGACGCTGTCCGTGCTGTTTTTCTCGCATACAGTGACGTCGCCGCTTCGGTTCGGCTGGCGCTCCTCTCCTCCTCGTCGACGTGCTCACGCTCGCTCGCACAGCTCACAGACTGACCATGGCTGCATCGACGAGCTACTACATCGGCGTAGACGTGTCAGTCAGCCCACCCGCTCAGTCCCAGCGCTCGCCGCTCACCCGTTCGCTTTTCTCATCGCTCGCAGTGGAACAGGGTCGGCAAGGGCGGCGCTCGTCTCGGCGGAGGGAGATATCGTCGCAGAGTCGACGTACAACACGACTACGTGGAGGGATGACCGCGACAAGGACATCTTTGAGCAGTCCTCGACCCAGAGTGAGTCCTCACGCTCCCCCTCCCACCGCGACCCCCACAACGAGGAGGCGAAGTTCGGCGCTGACCTGGCTTCGCGCGCTACTCGTCAATGTAAACAGTCTGGAACTGCATCTCGTCCGCTTGCAAGGACGTCCTGCGCGACTCCAAGGTCGACCCGGCTCAGGTTCGCGGAATCGGCTTCGACGCGACTTGCTCGCTCGTCGCCGCCAAGCTCGACTCGGGAGCGCCTGTGCCCGTCACGCCTGGTTCATGGAGTAGCGAGCAGGCGGCAAAGGAGGCGGAAGTGAGGGATATCATCTTGTGGGCGGGTGCGTACCGATTCCTCTCCCTTTGCCTTCACCGCGTACGCCCTGCTCATCCCTTGCTGCACCGTCCACGCAGACCACCGAGCATCGAAGGAAGCCAAGCTTATCAACTCGACTCAAAGGTGCGTCTGCAGCAGTCTTGTCGAGTCCTAGCGAACAGACTTGTCTCGCTTCGTGAAGCGGAGACGGGTGTTCTTTTGCCGGCTCGAACTGATTGCATGCCGCGTAAGACTGACGCGTCGCTTTTTGTTCAGTCCCTGGCTCAAATACGTCGGCAACACGATCTCGCTCGAGATGGAGATCCCCAAGGTGCGTCCAAGCAAGCGGATCCCGTCTTCCACTCCCTTGCGAGCGAGACTGACGGTGATCTGCCACTCCTCTGACACACAGATGCTCTGGCTCAAGAACCACATGCCGTCCTCCCTCTTCACATCCTGCATGTTCTTCGACCTCCCCGACTGGCTCACCTACCGCGCGACCGGCGACCTCGCCCGATCCAACTGTTCGCTCGGGTGCAAGTGCTCGTACGTTCCGCCGGGCGTCGAGGGGAGCGAGGGGTGGAACAGGGAGTTCTTTGAGCAGATTGGGTTGGAGGAGTTTGTGAGTCGTCGGTCACGCGCGTGCTTGTTGCGCTCGAGTTTCGCAGCTGGCCTGCATCTCAGGCTCCTTACTGGAGACGCGAACTGACAATCTCGCCTTCCGCGCAGGTCAAGAACGACTTCGTGCAAGTCGGCGGCCTCCCGGGCAAGAACGGCCTCATCCTCACCGCCGGCCAGCCCGTCGGCCGAGGTCTCTCGAAGAAGGCGGCTGAGGAGCTCGGCTTGAAGGAAGGAACGGCTGTCGGAAGCGCGGTCATCGATGCGTGAGTCTGTTCGCCTTCTCTCGCTCGCTCGTTTGCTGAGGACGGGTCGTGCAGGTACGCCGGCTGGATCGGTACGGTCGCCGCACCGATGGAAGGTCAAAAGACTACGACGCTCGATGACGCCGCACACCGACTTGCTGCTATCGCGGGAACCAGCACGTGCCATATCGTTCAGAGCGAGGAGGCCGTGTTCGTCAAGGGTGTTTGGGGGCCATACAAGCATGCTGTCTTCCCTGGGTGTGCGTCGAGCGCTTCCTCGCTCGCGTCGGCGTAGCGACGGCCCGCTGACGCTACCGCAAACGAACGTGGATCGCAGACTGGATGAACGAAGGCGGCCAATCCTCGACCGGCCAGCTCCTCGACTTCATGATCGACACGCACCCCGCGTCGGACAAGCTCAAGCAGCTCGCGAAGGAGAAGGGCACGAACCACTTCTCCCTCTTGACCGAGATCCTCGAGGAGATGGTCAAGGAGAAGGGCGTCCCGTTCATGAGTTACTTGACGAGGGACATGTACCTGTACCCGGACTTGCACGGTGCGTCGACCTTTCTCGAGGCTGAGCGAGATCGCGCGGATGCCGGCCGCCGTTTCCTGGCATCGATGTCGTCCTCCCTGAATTTCTCCAGTCTCGATAACTGACGCTTCCTCCGCAGGCAACCGCTCGCCCCTCGCCGACGTCGACATGCGCGGCATGCTCATCGGCATGCAGCTCGACAAGACCATCGGCGACCTCGCTCTCCGGTACTACGCGACGGGCGAGGCGATCGCTTTGCAGACGAAGCACATTATCGACGAGATGAACAAGAGCGGACACAAGGTTGAGAGCATCTTTATGAGTGGAGGGTACGTCGACGGTTGTGAAGGCCTTCCCGCTTGCGCTTATGTGCGAGGTTGACGTCTGTTTCATCTTGTCCCGTGTGTACAGACTCGTCAAGAACCGATTCCTCATGACGTGAGTCTCCTCTCTGAGATGATTGCGTGTCGGGCCTGCTCAGGTTACGAGACGCGCATGTATAATTCCCGTGGGGGAGCTGACAGACTTTCATTTACCGCAGCCTCATCGCCGACATCTGCAACATGCCGGTCCAGCTCCCCTACTCCTCCTCCGCATCCGTCGTCCTCGGCAGTGCCATGCTCGGCGCGGCAGCGGCGGAAGAAGCCGACCGGCTCCGCAAGACGCTCGACTCGCAAGCTGAGGCGGAGAAGAGCTCGTATGGCATGAAGGACCGGCTGTGGGACATTATGGTGCGTCGAGCGTCTCTTGTGGTTGCATGCGCTGCTGATTTGCAGCGAAGTAGGCTGACGATTTGCGACGACTTTCGCAGATCCGCATGACCCGCCCCGGCTCGACTATCGCGCCCCAAGCGTCCGACAAGGAGCTCAAGCTCCTCCAGGCCAAGTACTCTATTTTCCTCGAGTGCGTCACGCTGCAGCGGAAGTGGCGCAAGGAGGTTCGGGACGCGCTGGGCGAGTAGGCGCGCTCCACCTCTTCTTTCGTTCACCTCTCCTTTCTTCGATTCCCCGACTCCCCTTCTTCTCGCTTTATACCTTGGTAGACATCCCCCCGGCGTCGCAAAAAGAAGCAGCAGTACCGAACAATTCACATTCGTTTCAACCCCACCACTTTGCGAGTCTACGTCTCCCTGGCCTTGCTCTACCCGTCGAGCGTGTGCATCGCCGACTCGGGATACCTATCGCCCACCGGTGCATTCTCCTCGCACACCTTGCGGATCTCAGCAACTTCCTCAGCCGAGAGATCGATCTCCCTCGCTGCGAAGTTCTCGATGAGGTACTTCTCGCTCTTGGTCTGCGCTCCTCCTCGTCAGCTTTCAAGGAAGGGAGGTGGAAGGGAGGTGGGTACGCACGCCCGGAATGGGGATGATGTTGTCCCCTTGAGCCATGAGCCAAGCGAGAGCAAGTTGGCCCGACTTGCATCCCTTCTTTTCCGCCAGGCGCTCAAGTTCCTGCCGGCGTCACAGGAACCCACCATCAGTGCCTCCCCGCACGAGAAGGGACCTTGACCGGAAGAGGTGAGCGGCGAGGACGCACCTCGACGATCTTGTAGTTGCGGTCAAAGTTCTCTTTCGTGTAGCGCGGGAAGGCGGCGCGGTAATCGCCCGAGGCGAGAGAGAAGTCTTCGGGCTTCTTGTAGCGGCCGGTGAGGAAGCCTGCGCGCGCGAAGGCCGAGGGGAGAGTTAGCGAAGCGTGGGTGGTGAGGCGGAAGTCGATCAGAAGAACGGGTCTAGCGCCAGCGATGGCGAGATCTGTTGGCTGGGAGAGGTGAAGGCAGACGTACCCCTCCCAAGCGGCGAATAAGCCAACACCTTTACCCCCAACTCCCTACACGCCTCAAGAACTCCATTCCTCTCCATAACCAACTCGAAAGGCGAGTACTCGATCTCGACGAAGTCGATCTGGGCTTCTTTGGCGGCGCGACGGAGGGTCGCGGCCGAGCACTGCGGGTGAGAGGTTAGTGGAAAGGGCGGGGAGAGGGGAGGGAGGGAGACGTACTTCGGAGAGACCGATGTATTTCGTTTTGCCTTCTTTGCGGAGGGCGTCGAGCGCCCGGACGGTCTCCTCGATCGGGCTGTGGAAGAATGCGCACGCTGCACCGTCAGTGGACCCGAAGGGAGCTGGGAGGACGACGGAAAGATGTCTACTCACACATTCTTGTCGACGCGGTGAAGGAGGTACGCGTCGGGGTACAGGCCGCCCAAGTCTTTGATAGACTGATCGAGCGCGTCGATGACGTTCTGAGGCGAGCCTGCGAGTCGAGGGTTCAGTCAGTGGGAGAGGAGGACGAGCGAGAGTGGGAGGGACGGACCGTCAACGACCATCCCGCCTTTGCCGTCTTGCTTAATGCCGAACTTGGAGATGAGGAAGACCTGCGATGCGGGGCGTCAGCATTGCACGAGCAGAGCCCAGAAGTTGCGAGGAGAGTGTCGACGACGGTACGCACCTTCTTCCTGTTGTCCCCCTCCTTCAAGACCTCACCAATAATCTTCTCATTATGTCCCCACCCATACATGCTCGACGTATCCCAGCACGTACATCCCTGTCCTCGCACCAACACCAACCCTCAGCACTCGCTCTCGAGGAGGACAAGGAATCGGGACGCACGATCTCGATCGCTTTGCGCAGAGTAGCTTTCGACTCGTCGTCGTTGATTTGGCCGTAGAATGCGGACATGCCTGCGTTTTAACGCGTCAGTAGGATGTGGAGGCGCGAGGAGGAGGAGGAGGGTGCGCACCCATCGCGCCGAAGCCGGGGACGGGGACGGTGGTGTGTGCGTCGATTTGGACTGTCTTTGTCATTGTTGCGGGTGCTCAAAGGTGTGCGAGAGTGAGTGGGAAGAGCGAAAGAGGTGTTGGCGGAGTGGAGGCGAGCCGAGGTGAAGGTGCGGGGACGACAAAGACAGCGAAGAGGGCGCCGAGGTGAGCTGGGAGTGTCTACAGCACTGTGCGAGGCTTTGCCAGAGCGAGCCGGGCGAGGAAGCGGAAGGAGGGACGTTCCAGCGCGAGTTGCGAAGGTCAACCTCGCACGAAGGCGACGACGAACGACACGCTGCTCAATGGCACTGACTGACTACTTGCACAAGCTCCGACATCGATATCAGCCGTTGCACTATGTGTCGCGCTCAGAACCACCTCGCCAGCCACTGCTCAATCTCCCTCCCAACCTCCTCCTTCGCCTCGGTCGGCAAAAAATGTCCTGCACCAGGTGTCTCGACCTGCTTAGCCCTCGTCTTGTCCCCCTCCGGTCCACGGGCCTTCCAGATCCCCTCTACGCCGCCCGCTTCTTGTTCGGCGAGGATCGAGGAACCGGTCGCTTGGAGGCCTGGGCACCAGAGTGCGAGGAGCGGGATCGAGAGGCGCGAGGGCTGTTGAGGGGAGAAAGGGGAGAGGATATGGTCCCCGTCCACTTCGTCGTGTTCCAAGTCGATCGTCGCTCCAGCGCGGTAGTCCTCCAGAGCGCCGAGGAGGACATCCTTGTCCGCGTATTGCTCACACCAGCTATCCATCAACTCCTGGTCGTACACCGCCTTGGCCGCGGGTCCAGACCAGCTCGTGAGGCTGTGCCGGGCGTACCAAACTGATTGTTCGGGAGTCGAGAAGATGAGTTGTTCCGGCAAAGGAGAGGGCATAGCGAGGAGCACCCAGTGGTACATCCTGAACGTCGCGACGTGCCGCGGAGTCGAGTCGTACGTGAGTCGCTTGAACTGCACGGGCGTAGGGACGATGTCCTGGACGTTGAGGCCGATGATTCGATCTGGTCGGTCTTTGGCGAGTCGGTAGGCGACGCGGGCGCCGCGGTCGTGGCCGATGAGGATGACACGTGGGGAAGAGGGAAAGAGCGCGTCGACCAGGGAGAGCATGTCCTTGCCGACTTCGCGCTTGCTGTTGGCGAGGTGCGAGCCGTCCGAGGAGATGACCTTGCGGGATTTGCCGTAGCTGCGATTCCAAACCTTCTATCAGCCCAGACCTAGCTAGTGGAGATCAAGCTGAGCTGTTGAGGATGGCGGACACACCCCGGGAGATCCGGCACGACGACCCTAAACTTCCTCAACACCTCGCTTCCCCCTTCCTCGTACCACCGCATCAACGGGGCCCACAGCGTATGGTTTTGCGGGTAGCCGTGGATGAATACGAGGACGGGCGAGTCGGGCGCGGCGGTCGGGGGCGAGGAGACTTGTGCGAAGAGGGTGGTGGGCGTGAGAGAGGGGGAGAGGGAGTGCGGAATTGAGAGCGTGCGCGGGGTGAAGGGGGGTGGGAAGGAGGTCATGGTGCGTCAGATGAGTGCGCAGGTGGTCTAGCAGGAGAGCGAGAGAGAGGGCAAGGAGGTGTGCGGTGGGGAAAGTGTGGGACCGGGATGAGGTGAGCGAGCCGGGTCGAGCGGGGGCTGACTAAGCAAGCAAGAGAATCAAGTTGAGTGTAGAAGCAGAGTAGCAGCGGGTCCAGCGAAGTTAAAGAGCGAGTCAGAGTGAGGGAGAAGCAAGGAGGCGAGCGCGGGTAATGAGGAACGAATACAACCCGAGTTGTAACCAGTTTGTAATGGGACAAGGGATTACAACTCGGAATACAACTCGGTTGTAATGCCGCGCTCGGACTTGGGCTCTGCATCAGCTCAACCAGCTCGACCTCGCCTGCTGGGTTGGTAGCGTGCTAGAATGGCAGGCAAGACACGCACGACGCAGGCCCACGGCCCGCGCGCAGCCTCGAAGCCGTTCAAGGCGCCCTCTGCCTCTCAACCTCCTCGACGCACAGCCTCAACAACTCAGTCGTCGAAGCCTGCACCGGCGGGAGGGAAGAAGCGCACGAGGGAAGAGCGCGAGGACGAGCCGGAGAAGGCGGTCGTCACGCAGAGCTCGCTGTCGTTGTTGAACCAGCCGGACGAGATTGATTTCCCGCGAGGAGGAGGGACGGGGTTGACGCAGCGCGAGGTCAGGGAGGCGCAGCTCGAGGGCGAGGCAGAAGCTATGGGCGACGGGAGTGACGAGGTGCGCGAGTCGTCCTCTTCTGCGTTCAGCTTCAGCACGCTTCACAAGAGGCGGGAATGCTGATTTGCGTGTTTGCCCTCGCGCAGGACCGTGAACGACAGAAGGAGACCGAGGTGATCAAGGACAAGGGCAAGGCGAAGCGGCGGAAACTCGAGCGCGCGCTCAAGGGCGAGGTCAAGGCGAAAAACCAGATCCCGAAGGATGCGTTCCGCGTCGAGCACCTCAACTACAAGGTGCGTAGCGCCCCTTCAACGCTGCGTGTGTGAGGTCAATGCTGATGGTGTTGGTTCGCAGCGCCTGATCCCCGGAACCAAGGTCTTGTGCCAGGTTGTCCAAGTCCGCCCGCTCGAAGTGATTGTCTCGCTCCCGAACCAGCTCCTCGGCCATATTCCCATCACCAACATCTCTTCCGAGTTTACCGCGCGACTGGAGAAGGCCGGCGAGGAAGACTCGGACGAGGAGGAGGAAGAGGAGGAGAGCGACGAGGAGGACGAAGTTGCGGCGGACAAGGGACTGCCAGGTTTGCCTGCGCTCTTCCATACTGGCCAGTACCTCATCGCCCCCCCCCCCCCCCCCGCCGTATCCGACCCTACGAAACTCAAACTCGCCGGCCGCGAAGGGGACGAGACGGTCCGTTCATCTCGGCGCGTCGAGCTCTCGGTCGAACCGGAGAAGGTCAACGAGGGAATCGCCAAGGGCGACTTGAAGCGCGGGTTTGTCCTCCCGGCTGCGGTGCACGATGTCGAGGAGAAGGGGTACACCCTATCGTTCGGCCTTCCGCCGCTCTCGGCGTTCCTTCCCTTTGCCGACGCGAAGAAACTCGTGCCGAAGGGTTTGCACGTCGGACAGATTGTCGTTTGCCGCCTGACCAAGATTCACTCGAACGAGCGCACTGTCTCGGTCGCGGTCGAATGGGCCGACATCGCCTCCACGACCCTCGACTCGGTCTCGAGCATCACCTCCCTCCTTCCCCTCCAACTCGTCCCCGCACTCGTCACAGCCGTCATGCCCCAAGGCCTGAACGTCAAGTTCCACGGCTACTACGACGGCACGATCGACCGCTTCCACCTCCCCGTCTCTGCGGGCGAGGACATCGCCCAGCACTACAAGGAGGGCCAGAAAGTCAAGGGACGGATCTTGTGGGATTCGATCAGCCAGACGCCGAAGAAGTTTGCGTTGTCGATGCGCGACGAGGTCGTTAGGCTTGATGAGTCCCGGTTGAAGGGGTTGCAGAACGAGTGGGTCGTCGGGAGGAAGTGTCAGGCGAAGATTGTGGCGGTCGATGACGAGTGGGGATTGACGTGCGAGATCGTCGGCGACGAGCCTGTCCCGGCGTTCGTTCACGTGCGTGCAGTTTCCCGTTCGTCGAGTATCGTCCTCCGCTCACATGCGCTTCGCTCGCGCAGATTTCCCGCATCACCGACGACCACCTCTCGACAATTCCCAAAGCCGGCCCCTGGCAAATCGGTACCGTCCACTCCGCCCGGGTCATCTCCCTCTCTCCTCTCGATTCCCTCGTTCAGCTCTCCCTCCAGCCCTCCATCCTCTCGCAGTCCTTCCTCCGCGTCCAAGACGTCCGAGTAGGCGAGGAAGTCAAGGGTACCGTCAAGGTCCTGAGGGACAATGCGCTGTTCGTCAGTATTGGTGGGAGCGTCGATGGGGTTGTCTGGCCGTTGCATTATGCGGACATCAGGCTCAAGCACCCGGAGAAGAAGTTCAAGCCTGGCCAGGCGGTCAAGGCGAGGGTGCGTCGCCTTCCCTCATATCAACCCCCAGCTGAGCTGACACAGCAGCGCCTCGGCAGATCTTCTCAGTCGACCCGGAGAAGAACCGCGTCGTCCTCACGCTCAAGAAGCAGCTCCTCCAAACCCCTCACCCGCTCGTCACCACCCTCGCGGAAGCCAAGCCCGGCCTCGTCACCGACGCGACCGTCACCAAAGTCCTCGACAAGAGCGTCCTCGTCGACTTCTTCGGCGGCGTCCGCGCGCTCATCCCTGCTGCGGAGGCTGCAGAGGCGTTCACGGACGTTGCGGACCTCGGCAGGATGTTCCCGCTTGGAAAGGTCGTCACGGTGAGGATTCTCTCGGTCGACCAGGCGAGCGGTCGGATCGTTGCTTCGGCGCGTCAGGCCTCTGCGCCTGCCGCTTCGACGTCGTCTTCCTCAGCCATTGAGTCGATCGATGTTGGCACCCTCACGACCGGCACCATCTCCGCCCTTCACGAGACCAACCTCGTCCTCTCGCTCGCCGAAGGCGGCATCAAGGCGCTCCTCGCCTACCCGACTCTGGCTCGCCACCGCGGCGTCTCGGTCGAGACGCTCAAGAGCGACCTCGCGAAGGGCCAGAAGCTCGAGGACCTCGTCGTCGTGTCGAAGAACGTTGACAAGGGCTTCGTCATCGTTGGTCTCGTCCCGTCCAAGTCGGCTGCCGCTGCCGCCGCCGCCTCCTCGTCTGCTGCCTCGACATCGCAGCCGCAGCTCACGTTCGACCGCCTCGAGGTTGGCGCGCTCTACCCCGGCCGCGTCACTTCCCGCCTCTCGTCTGGCGTCGTACTCGTCCAGCTCGCTGGCTCCCGCAACGCCTCTCTTCGCGGCCGCGTCGCCCTCACCGAGCTCTCGGACGACTACAGCCTCGTCAACGAGAAGGGTGAGGCGCTCTTCCCCGTCGGTACGAACGTCCAGGCCGTCGTTCTCGCCAAGGACGACGAGCAGCGACGACTCGACCTCTCGCTTCGCGCCTCGCGCGTCCTCAGCGCGCAAGACAAGCCTCTCGCCTCGCCTCCCGCCGACGCACCCATCACCTCCGTCGACGAGCTCAAGCCCGGTTCGAAGGTTCGCGGGTTCGTCAAGAACGTCGCGAATGCCGGTGTCTTTGTCGAGCTTGGGAGGGACATCACGGCGCGCGTGTTGATCAAGGAGCTGTTTGATGAGTATGTCAAGGAGTGGAAGCCGAGGTTCAAGGTTGGGCAGCTTGTCGAGGGCAAGATCCTTTCGTGCGTCCTTCCTCCATCCGCTTCTTCGCTCGAGTGCTCGACTGACTGGCACTCACCCGCAGTGTCGACAAGGTCTCGTCGCAGATAGAGATGTCGTTCCGCTCCTCCGCTGTCGTCAAGAAGGACGCTTCCGCTCCCACTTCCATCTCTCTCGTCGACGCCAACCTCTCGAAGGGCCAAGTCGTCCGCGGTACGATCAAGCGCATTCAGGACTACGGCGTCTTCATCCGTCTCGACGAGTCGGGCGTCGAAGGTCTCTGCCACAAGAGCAAGATCGTCGACGACGAGAAGCGGTCGTGGAAGGAGATCGTGCGCGAGGGGCAGAAGGTCAAGGCTGTGGTATTGAGCGTCGACCTCGAGAAGAAGAAGCTCTCGCTCGGGCTGAAGAAGTCGCTCTTCCCCGAGGGCGAGGCATCGGAGGACGAGGACGAGGACGACAAGATGGTCGGGGAGGAGCTCGATGACGAGGAAGAGATGGTCAGTGCAGGCGAGGACGACGAGGATGAGGACGAAGAGGAAATTGCGGATGGCGATAGTGAGGGCGAGAGCGTGGATCTCCAGGCCATGCTCGCGCAGGCGCAGGCAGGCGGTTCTGACGAGGAGGATGACGACGAGGAGATGAGCGAGGCGGAGGTACGTTCGCGCGGGCGTCGGTAGCATCCGCCCTTGCATTCCTGACTCGGTTCTCCCATCTTCGCAGGCGCCGGTCGCTTCCACAAGCAAGCTTCCCGCAACAAAGGCTGCTCCTGCGCTTGCTGTCAAGGCGGGCTTCTCGTGGGGCGACGACGACGAGGATGCGGCAATGGACGCGGCCGACAAGGAGAGCGATGAGGAGGAGGATGAGGAGGAGGCGCCGAAGCCGTCCGCGACTGCTGCCGGCAAGAAGCCTGCGAACGGCCTGACCGCCCTCGACGACCGAACAGGCGACCTCGACACCCAGGCGCCTACCTCAGTCGCCGACTTTGAGCGTCTCCTGCTCGGCTCGCCCAACTCGTCGTACCTCTGGATCCAGTACATCGCCTTCTTCGTCGGCCTCTCGCAGCTCGACAAGGCGCGCGAGATTGGCCAGCGGGCGCTCAGGACGATCAACTTCCGCGAGGAGGGCGAGAAGCTGAACGTCTGGGTCGCGTTGCTAAACTTGGAGAACTCGTACGGCGACGAGACGACGCTCGAAACGCTGTTCAAGGAGGCGGCGCAGCGAAACGACGCCAAGACCGTCCACCTTCGCATGATCGACATCTACGAGCGGACCGGCAAGTACGAGGTGCGTCCGAGCGCTGCTTGCCCTTCTCGGACTTGAGCTGACGTCTTACTCTTTGCAGGCGGAGGAAGAGCTCTTCAAGAAGACGGTCAAGAAGTTCTCGCACAGCTCGAAGGTCTGGACGCTGTTCGCGCAGTTTTACCTCACGCACGGCCGACCAGCCGAGGCGCGAGAACTGCTTCCTCGGAGTCTGAAGAGTCTCGAGAAGCGCAAGCGTGCGCCCGCTCCTCAGTCAAAGTCGAGTACGCCGCTCACACGCTCGTTCTGCAGACGTCAAGACGATCACCAAGTTTGCGCAGCTCGAGTTCAAGATGGGCGACGCCGAGCGAGGGCGAACAATCTTTGAGGGCATCGTCGACTCGTACCCCAAGCGACTCGACCTGTGGTTCGTCTACGTCGACATGGAGATCAAGCAGCGGAACGTCGTCGGCGTTCGGGCGCTCTTCGACCGCATCTTGGCGCAGCGCCTTTCCAGCAGTGCGTTCGTTCTTTCGGCAACTTTGCGGACCGCCTCGCTGACCGCTTCGTTGCTTGTTGACTGGCAGAGAAGGGCAAGTCGGTGTTCAAGAAGTGGCTGTCGTTCGAGAAGGACTTCGGTGACGAGGACGGTGTTGAGGCGGTCAAGGAGCGTGCTGTCGCGTTCGTGCAGAGTCGGCAAGGCGGAGGGGAGGAGGACGGCGATGAGGAGTAGACTTTCGCATCTTTGCATTTCGCATTCTCTCCAAGAGCAAGTCTCTCGCCTGCGCTACCGTCATGTGCCGGGTGCATATCTGCACCGATTTGTGGCATGCACGACCTGCCGCGTTGCAGTGCGCTAGTTCACTACGATGCCCCCTTCCGATTCGCCAAGCGTTGCTCCTCATCCTCTGCTCACTCCGACACCGCAACATCCTCTTCCTCCGTTGCCCACTCGTCGTTCTCGTCGTCCTCGGCCTCGTCATCTGAATAGAAGTCGTTGCCCAAGTCGTCCTCATCGTCTGAATCTCCAATCTCTCCGAAGCTCTTGGCGAAAGTCCAAAGCGTCTCTTCGTCTGTCTTGGGTGTCGTTCCCTTGCCCGCCCCCGACCGGCGAGTTTCGACCATGAGGGGGTTCTCGTCCGGCATCGACGGGTTGTTGACGAAGCGGAGGAAGGCGTCCGACATGCGCAAGGACGACTCCTCCGAGGTGTCGTCGTAGAAGTAAATCAAGATGTCGGCGTCGATGCACTCGTCGAAGAGAGTGCGCAGGCCTCGCTGGATCCAGGTCGGGACGTTTGCGCGGTTGCGTACGCTTGACGGAAGGAAGATGACCTCGAACTCTTCGCCCCAAACGACGTCGAGGACGCGGTGAATCGACTTGGCGAATTGTGAGGTCGGCGCTTCAATCATCCAGGACGGGATGTGGAGCTGGAAGTAGCGAGGAAGTGCGAAGGATCCCCACAGTTGCTCGCGAGCCTGAACGGTCCACGAGAGGAGGATCTCCGTCTCTTCGCTGAACGGGCCGGTCTGGTAGTACAACGCCGAGGGAAGTATCTCAACACTCTGCGGCTTGAGCTGGACAGCCTTGACGCGGCGCAGGTCGAGATGCTGGATCGGAAGGAAGGACTCGGCGAATAAGTCTTCGGGCTCCTCGGTTTCCGAGAGACTTGCGAGGTAGAGGCGCTGAAGACTTGGCGTGCAGATTTTGTCAAGGAGCCTCTCAACGATGTAGCGTGGAGTACCCACGCGGACAAGCGAAAGCTCCTGAACATTCGGAAGAACAAGGGAAACCGGCACGTTGCGTAAGACGAAGTTCTCGAGAGCGAGGAAGGTCAGGGCTGCGTAGTTTCAGATCAATTAGCAAAGCAGGCCGGGGCGAAGTTGGTTTCAACGGAGGACGCACCCTTGCAGGACCCAGCCCGTTAAAGGCCAGGACATTTCCGCCAAAACTGCGCAAGGCGACGCTTCGCACGTTCTGTATTTCTTCCTTAAGGAGGTACACGACTTGCTGGCCGGCGTGAAGACTGGCGCGATGGGGAGGACCGAGTCCCGCAAACTCCTCGACGTGCTGGAAGAGGTGCGAGGCGCCGGTCTTAGGCGCGGCAAGTTTCTCGAGTTGATCGTAGCCGGTGAGACGCAAATGGACCATAGAACGGGCTGCACGACGTCGTTGAAGTCCTTGCAGACGAGGCAGAGCGGTGCGATGCGATGGTGATAAGGCGACCAGTCCTCGTCGAAGAAGTCGCGCTGGATGTAGACGCGGACGATGTCGAGGACGAGTTCGAGCGGAAGAGTGGCTAGCATGGCTTAGCGGGCAATCTGAGCGCGTGAGAGCGAGCGATGTGAGCGGGAGGAGGATAAGGGAGGACGGTAGGGCCTCGTCGAGCGTCGGCAAGTCCGGCGAGCGATCAGGCGAATGTAAGAGAGTTTAAGAGGGCGGTAGCGTCGCTTGCAGTCCTCGGAACCAGCTACTGGCGCGCTCGCAAGGCTTTCGTCGACTTGCGAAGGTCAAGCAGGACGAGGGGGACAACTGGCTTGCGTTCTCGTCGCCCGCAGCGTTCGTTCTCAAGCGTTCAAGCGAGCTTTACACGTTGCTCGTATCGTACTGTACCGTTCCGAGTCCATCGCCGCCTCGCATGCGTCCCTCAAGTCTCTTCCTGTCGAGGTAGCGGCGGAACGGTTCCGAAGGCGAGGCGTCTGTCTCCTCGTCGGCGTGGTACCAGCCGACGTACTCGACTTCTGCGTCGTCGATGGCATCGAGCAAGTCATCGCGGGCGCGACTGAGTAGAGTTGAACTCGGTATCGCCACCGACGGATGAAGCTCTTGAGGGAGAAACAGCGCCTTCTTTGCTGCACCCTGCCGGATGCAGACGGTAAGGTAAAGCACACATATCATCGAGTGCTCGTCGGTGCCGCGGATGGAGTGAAGCTGGAGGTAGGATTGGCAGAAGCTTTCGGGAACGATTCCGCTGACGGCGGCACGGTCGGGGCAGAGGAGGACCGGTGTTGAGTGCTGATTGCTGCAGAGTCGACTCGTTGGTTCAGAGTGGAAGGGGCGAAAGGTGATCTGGACGAAGTCGAGTCGGGTAAGGAGGTCATCATCGAAAAGGTCTTCCGCAGGCATAGAGGAGGACGGGCGTTCCCAAATTGCCAGAACCCGAAGATTGGGGGTGACCAAGGGCGAAACTAGCTGCTGCACCAAGTCTCCAGCGTCGAGATCAACGGCGAGTTCATGTAAGGCGAGATAAGGGTACCTCGCCCGACCTGACATCCTGCTGCCGGAAGCGACGAGATATGCGAGAGCTGTGAGTAGATCAAGTCAGCTGACATCAATCGTCGAAGACGGCCACGCACCGGGACAATGTTCGCTGCTGAGCGTGCGAGGGTAAAGGACGCCTGGACGTGATGCCCCCGGCAACAGCACCAGCTTGCGGCGCATCTCACCCGTGCGTCTCCTCGATAGTCCAGCTCACCAGGGCGTCATCCTTGGTCCGCAAAAACAACGTCTCGAAAGGCCTGCCCGCGCGCGCTGCCGCCAAGGTGCGTTCGACGAAGCTCTTGTCGAGGTTGGTCGAGAGCGTGGCAAACATGGTCGTCCTCAACGTCCGCTCGACGACTCCGTAGAACGCCTTGCACGCCAGGCCGATCCATGTGAGCCACCGCATGTGTTCGATGGCACTCTCATCAAGTCGGCGGAAGCGAGCGATATCGACGATCTGGAGCGCAAGTTTGAGAGGAAGCGACATCGCCATGGTCGTGAGAGCTGGTACGAGCGTTCTAGCGGCAGTCTGAGCAAGGTGGGCGAGGTGTGGAAGCTCGAGAGATGACGAGGAGAGTTTCTGTCGGTCTGTCAAGGACACCACGCTCACGCTCGTCCTGCTGGCTGAAGACGCACGTTGCTCGACGCTGAAGCTTCTCTCGCCACCCCGGCCAAGCCTCACCGCGCCCCGTTGCCTGCGACTGCCTCTCTTTTCCCTCTCCTCCTGGACCATCCGACCTCGCGATGTCGGCCAACTACGGCAGCGCAGCGACTGCTGCACCCGCCACCAGCAAGTTGTCGCTCGACAGGCTCCCAGCGGGAACTCGTCCTGCGCATCGTTGACGCTGCGGCGAGCGTGGACGAGACGCAAGAGGGCTCGACGGTCGATGAAGGCGCAGGGTGCGATACAGACTGTCGTGGGCCGCCAAGTCGAAGGCGCGAGCTCCTGCGGCTGTCCAGAGTGAACAAGCAGATCGGGCGGAACGCGCAGGCGCAGTCGTGGGAGTCGCTCAGATCGAGTTGCCCAAGGACCGAGAACTCGTCGAGGGCGCTCCTACGTACTTGACCGGCGCCGTCAAGAATCTCAAGGCGACGATCAAGCCACCGAGGATTCCCGGTGCGGCGTATCTCTCGCCCGTCCACGACGACTTTGCGATACTCGCTCGCCTTCCGAAACTCAAGACGCTCATCGTAGTGGTGAAGAGCTTCCTTGGCGACAAACGCACGAGTGAGTTTGGCGTGTCGACAGTCGACATCAACCTCTCAGCGGAGAGTCCGCTGCGCCGTGAGCGCTCTCCTTCGGCTTGTTGGCCACAGAGTCGGCTGACGAGTAGCTTCCTGCAGGACTCGACGACCTGTGCATCGTCAGCGGCATCCTGAACTTCCCCGCGACCACCGACAAAGCACCTCTCGCGCTCAAACGCCTCGCACTCTGCGCAGCGAATCCAGCCTCTCGACGCTTCTCTCCACCTCTGTCCTCCCACATTTCCGCTCTTTCCGCCTTGCAGCGCGCCAGGAGTTCGACCTGTGGGCCGGCGTAGACTGGGTCGACCTGCCCGACCCGCAGCCCGAACTCGTCGACCAACTCGACTTCCTCCAGTTCGAAGACCACCACGGCGAGATGACTCCGGTTGGCTGGTACACGAGCAATGCGCCAACGCTCTGCATGGCCAACTCCGAAGCCGCGCACCTCGACAAGGTTCGGTACTTGTACATCAACCCGCGTCCGTACGGGGACGAGAGTTGGAGTGTGCCCCGAGATGCGTAACTCGAGGCGGTGTTCCTTCCCGCGAACCTGGGAAAGTTCTTTGCGGACGATCTAAATGAGATCTGCAAGGCGATCGAGGTACCGGTCGTCACGGCGGAGGACGGCCACATCGACCCGAGGACTGACGAGGAAAGGGACGAGTTGAAAAAGCGGCGCGAGACAACCCACGATGAGTTCGACTTTGACGAGGCCGAGTGGATGTACCGGACAGAGTTTATCACCCCTGCGTTTGTCAAGTATATCCAGTCAAACGAGTAGGCATCGTAACTTCAGCAATAACCGTCTTCTTTGCTTCTTTCTCCGCCGCGCGCCTTGCTTGTACTTCCCAGACGATAGCTCACCACAGGGGCTTGCGTTCCGAACCGCATGCACGCTCGTCCTCTTGCAGAGAAGCACGGCAAAAATCTGAACGACATGTCGTTTCAGCCGCCTTTCCCGTCTAGAGTCAAGCCTGCTCCTTGAGGACATCCTCAACGCTCTTCGGTTTCCACTCCGGCCACCTAGCGTTGTCGAGCTCGTGTCCGCGGTCAACCGTCGCACCCTTCTCCCAGCTCAGCAACAAGAACTCGATGAAGCTCTTGATGAAGTCGCTCTGTACGTCCTTGGCGATCTTCTCCGCCTCCTTGACGGGCACATACTCGACACGGACGTCCTGCTCTGGGTGAAGGCGACGGTAGATGTCGACGATCTGGTTGTACGTCTTGCGGTCGCCCTCGATACGAAGGATGGCTGGCTCGGACGGCGATGGGAAGGATGTGAGCGTAGAGAGGTGGTGGACGAGGAAGCGAGCGACGTCAAGACGAGTGGTCCAGCTGATCGGGGTGTCGCCTTTGCCGACGAGGCGAATTCGTCCAGTCGTCGTGTCGAAGCCGAGGAAGCTGTATGAGAGCACAAGATCAGCACAAGGGCATAAAAGCGAGAGCGAGAGAAGGCAACGCACGCATTGAAAGTTGTATCGGTGAACGGTCCGTTGAAGATGAGGAGAGCGGACAAACCGACGCTTTTGAGCGAGTCCTGAATCTGCTTCTTGCCGTATATGATCGGGTGCACTTCGCTCTGCTCGATATTCGTCGTAGGATTGCCGAACTCGCCCGGAACGAAGAGCTTGACGCCAGCCTCCTTGGCCGCTTTGACGAGGGCGACTTGGGCGTCTCGGTCGGTGAGGGTCGCAATCACGACGTCGACACCCTCGAGGGCATCGACAAGCGACGAAGACGACGCGTAGTCGACCTCCTTGACGAGGGCGCCCGACGGGAAGGACGAGTCGCGATTCGAGTCTTTGCGGGTGAGGACAGTCGTCACGAAGCCGGCCTTGAGGAGCTCAGGAAGGATGACGGATCCGAGTGTGCCAGCTCCAGCGAGGGCGACAGACTTGACGAGCGAAGAAGCGGGCATGGTGTTATACGTCGTGTCGAGAGGAGTCGGAGGTTTGGGAGGTGGACGGCGAGAGGAGGCGTCGGCTGCGGGAGTGCTGGGAGTGCGAGAAAGAGAGAAGAGACGCAGCGAGCTGCGCGAGGTCGTGCGCAGCGTCTGTCAGCGGCGTCAGCATTGCGAAATGCTTCGACAGAGCGGATTGCGAAAAGGCGGTGATCCGACTTCGTAAGCAGGTCGGTCACGTGATGCGATGTCAGCGTCTATTGCGAATGTCGCGAGACGCTTTGTCCGCACAGCAGCGATACCGGCGGGTGGAACGAACGATGTAGAAGTGCCCGGAGTGAGCAAAAGGGCGAAGGAGGCGAATGCCTGGAGAATTACAACAAGCACGTTGAGGCTCGACGACGAGATAATGCGGCTGCGACAGTACTGCTGGACAACGTGGAAGGATTGCCGAGGAGGACAGATAAGCGGGAAGCAACGGAGGAAAAGAGATGAAGACTCACTGGACCCGAACCCATCTATGCCTCCCCAATTCGACTCTTGTAGATCTTGTCCGCGACCTGCACAACCTCCCTCGAATCCTTTGTCTCGTGCACCCGGACGACCTCGCACCATCCGCTCGCGACGCACGCCATGACAGCCGCAGCCGTCTCCATCCTGCGCTCCTTCGCGTCCTTCTTCTCCGGCGCAAGGAACCTCTTCCTCGACAAACCGAGGAGGACGGGGTACTCTCGTAGCGTCGGTGAGGAGGCGAAGAGTTCGGGAAGGTGGCGGAGGAGAGCAAAGTTCTGGTCCGAGAATTTGGCGAATCCGAAACCGGGGTCGAGGACGATGTTCCACCTCCTGACGCCCGCAGCGAGCGCCTTCTCAACCATCTCCTCCATCTCGCGTCGGACGCCCTCGATGAGTCCGCCGTCGTAGGTCGTGAGGCGGGTCATAGTCGAGGGATCGCCTCGACTGTGCATGAGGACGACCGGGCAAGCCTTCTCCGCCATGACTTTGAGCATGCCCGGCTCGCGTCCTCCATAGACGTCGTTGATGACGTCTGCGCCAGCATCGAGCGCGGCGCGAGCAACGTCGGGACGGAAAGTGTCGATGCTGATCACAGCGCGCTTCGAGTCTTCGGCTGCACGAAGAGCCTTGACGAATGGCACGACTCGTCGAATCTCCTCTTCTGAGCCGATGTCGGCGGCGCCAGGACGTGTGCTCATCCCGCCAACGTCGACGATATCCGCTCCCTCCTCGAGATGCTTCCTCGCTTCACTCAGTGCGACTTCGACGTCTGACGACCTCGCCGCATCGCCGTCGGAGAACGAGTCGGGCGTGAGGTTGAGGATGGACATGACGAGTGTGCGAGTGTCGGAGGCGTAGGGGAGGAAGGAAGAGGTGGGGCGGAAGTAGGGGTGGACGAGCGAGGCGGAGAGAGGGAAGACGCGGTGGACTGTCGAGGCGAAAGACGGCGAGGTCGTAAGTGAGGAGAGGAGCTCGGAAGGCGTCTTCTTCAGGCTGGGGTGGACAAGCGAAGGGGCGAGGCTGTTTCGAGGTTGCAACATTGTCAGCTCTCCCGCCGTCGAGAAATAGAGCAGGCCCTCTGAAGCTCGAACGCACTCGACAAGCGGTCGCAGCACGAACTCCCTCTCCGCAATGCCCTGATGCGGCACCTTCAGCCACCGTCCCTCCTCGTCCTTCTCGCCCGTCTCGCGCGTGTCCAGCACGACGTCTTCGTAGAGGAGGAGGTCGAGGTCGATCACGCGTGGGCCATTCCGGAAGGTCGAAAAGTCGCGACCGAGGGTTGACTCGACGCGTTTCAGGAGGGTGAGGAGGCGGAGGGGAGGAAGGGTCGTCTCAATCTGCATAGCCGCAGCGCGTCAGTCTCAACATCAACTACGTCGACGCTAACGAGTACCGCAAGAGCACGACGGTCTGCGAAATATGAAGCAAGAGCCGAAGTACGCACCTTGACAACCGCGTTGAGGAACCGCTCCTGCTCCTCATGATACATCGCGTCGCTCTCATACATCCAGCTCGTCTCAACAACCTGCGTCCGGCCCTCCTCGGCGCCAAGGCGGTCGAGCGTCGAGACTGCGTCGTTGAGGTTCTTGACCCGCTGTCCGAGGTTCGTGCCGAGTCCAATGTACGCCGTACGCAGGGTCTTCGAGCCGCTCGAAGCGGGAGTGGTCGAGTATGCGCGTGTGGCGGAGGTGGAGAAGAGTGCGGGAAAGTCCGCTCGTGAACGGGTCACTTGGACCGAAGGGTGCTTGGCGAACATCAGCGCGGCGGGTTTCGAGAGGCGGACGGTCGTGCGAGGGATCTTCCAATCGAGCTGTGGCGACGGTCCAGATGCGGAAGAGGGCGCGGCTGGTATGGGCGATGGGGAGGTGTGCGGAGTGAGCAGGAGAGAGGAGAGCGAGACGACGATGGATTCGATCGTGAGGGGCTTGGTCGACGTAAAGTGCTGTGAGACGAGAGACGACGCATCAGACTACAATTCCTCCCTCTTAGCGGGACCGCGAAGAGCGCGAGACGGCATCTTGATGCCCGACACGCACCTCCTCAGCCCGCTTGACCGCCCCTCTCCAGCCCAACCAGCCCATTCGAGCTCCGTTACTCGCAATCATGCCGTCGTCGGGAGCTGAAAACTCGAAATCGACAATGACTTCCTGCTCGTCGAGGCGTTCGCACGGGTTGAGGCCGATAATAACGTGCCGGCGGAGTTGGCGGACGAAGAGGGTATCGTTCGCGGGGGAGGCAGCGGTCGGAAGGAGAGTGTAGGCGTCGAGAGAGTCGGTGGGAGCGTCGGCAGAAGGAATGGAGTAGTCGGAGCGAGAGCGAGAGAGGACAACGCCGATTGATTCGGCGGTGAGGAGTGCGCGCGGGCGGCGAAGTTCGATGCGGACGTTCGGCGCCTTTGCCCTGAAGATGACAACCTTTGCGAGCTGTTCTGCGACGACTTCGAGCGGGATACCCGACAGTTCACCCTCGCCAACTGATGAGGAGACGGCGAGTTCGCGGACGTGTCGCTCGACGTGCTTGGTGACTGTGCCGTAGTTGAGCGAGTCTGCGAGGAGATTGTCGGTGTCTGCCTCGTCGTCAACGTGCGTGTGGATCTCGAGCGAGCAGACGAGCGGTTGGTCCTTGTGCGGGCGCTGCCAGTGGTCGGGCGCAAGGGCGGGCGTGCGCAGGACGAGGTCGGTGACGCGGATCACGTCGCACAGAGTCA
The DNA here is from genome assembly GCF_000320785.1 of Rhodotorula toruloides NP11. Classification (NCBI taxonomy): domain Eukaryota; kingdom Fungi; phylum Basidiomycota; class Microbotryomycetes; order Sporidiobolales; family Sporidiobolaceae; genus Rhodotorula; species Rhodotorula toruloides. The sequence goes on along the minus strand of NW_015622971.1, from coordinate 220,106 downwards.
TCCACGCCCTGTTCTAGCCAGTCCTAGCCGAGTCGACCGTCGTGGGAGAGCGAGAGATCAACTTCGCCTCCTCCCGTTCACTTTGCTCGACGCTGAGCTCGCTGTGCGATGGGTGCGCACGCTAGATACGTTGTGTTAGCTGCTGCGACCGTCGCATCGCTGTCCTGCGGCCTCAACTATTCGTTCTCGTGCGCTCACCTCATCCTCGGCACCACATCTCGCTGACTGACCTCATTCCTCGCTCACACAGCGCATATGCACCTCAGCTGGCTACCAGGCTCGCTTTGACATCGACACAGACGAACGCAGTCGGCGCGGCGGGAAACATGGGCGTCTACCTGTCCTGTGAGTCTTCACTTTGCTCGCCAGGTGGAGGAAGGGAATCGCGCAAGATGCTGACCCTCCGGCACTTGTCCGGCGACGGTGTCGCTCTCCAGCACCCTTCATCGGACGGATAGTCGACCGCCGAGGCCCGAAACCGACACTCGTTTTTGCCGCCTTTGCCCTCACCGCGGGCTGTTCGTCTCCTTCTCTCCCTCAGAGCACTAGAAAGTCCGGCTGACCACCTTCCTCGCGAAACAGACTTCATCATACGAGCTTTCTACCTCGCCGGTGCGGCAGAAGGAGGGTTGTTCGAGCGCTTTGGGCTGCCAGGACTGGTTGCGGCGGAACTCTTGACGGGAATGGGTGCGTCGACTCGTCGTCTTTCGCAGCCAATGCGCTGTCCCCGCTTGAGTGTGGGTTCTGACGCATGTATGTGTCGCAGGTTCGACGGCAGGACTGAGTTCGGCAGGAAACAGCGTCGCCAAGTCGTTCAGAAAGGTGCGTCGGCAAACACCTCGGGTCATGCTCCTGGCGCCTCGTAGACGGCGTCTGAGGCTGTTTGCCGAAGAACGGTCGCTAAGCCTTGCTCGAGACAACAGCGACGAGCGGCAGCTCTCTCGGTCGTCTTGTCCGGCTTTGGATTGTCGGCCTTCCTCTGTGAGTGTCCCTGCCACCTGCTGTGCGCCCCTCGATCGCTCTTCCGGTCAGCAGGCGCTTTGCGTGAAGCGGGCTTGAGCTCACGCACTCAACGCTCGCAGATTCGACCCTCTCCTCCCTCTTCCTCCACCCTCGCCACCGCTCCTCCTCCTCTCGCCCATCCTCGTCTCTCTCCGAAATCCTCGCGCTTAAGGAGCGAGCGCAAGAATACGACCTAACCTCCGACTTCCTCCTCCTCCTCGCACTTGGAAGTCTCGTCAGTATGCTTGTCGGGCTGGCGTTCGTTAGGCCTGTCTTGCGAGAGGCGGAGGCGGTCAAGGACGCTTCGACGACTGTTGGGGAAGAAGAGGAAGGGGTCGATGCGGAGAGCGTCGCAGCGGAAATCGACACTGAGCGACCTGGTTCTTTGCCTTCCGCTCGCGCTTCCCCGGAGCGCACCCCGCTTCTCCGCTCTCAATCGTCAAAGTCGACGTCGTCGGTCGTCCCGGATCGCAACATCACCGGGTTGGCGTTGCTGCGCGAGCTGGACTTTTACTTGATCTTCCTCTTCAATGGGCTGTGTGCCGGCGTCGGGCTTTGCTGTGCGTCGCAGTCTGTCACTAGCGTATCGAGGTACGCTAACGCTCGACGTTGCGCAGACATCAACAACCTCGGGACCGTCGTCCGCGCCCTTTCCCCCTCCTCCCCCTCAGTGCCCAATTCCGCCATCCTCCAATCCCGCCTCGTCTCCCTTCTCTCCATCTTCAACTGCCTCGGCCGCCTTTTCTCCGGCTTCGGCTCCGACTATCTCCTCCACCACCGTCTGCTCCCCCTTCCCCGAGTCTTCTGGCTTCCCCTGACCGCCTCACTCCTCCTTTCCTCGCAACTCGCCGCACTAGCGGTCTCCAGCCCTAGAGCGCTGTGGATTCCGACTGCATTGACGGGCCTCGCGCATGGATGTTTGTTCGGGTTGAGCGGTATCATTGGGTTGGAGAGGTTCGGAATCAAGAGTTGGAGTCAGACGAATGGAGTATTGGCGCTTGCTCCTGCTGTGTTCGGTGCGGTCACTTTCTCCCCCTAACCTACTTTGCTGAGCTGACGGAAGAGTGAGGAACAGGCCAATCTACCAACCTCCTCTTCGGGACAATCTACGACTCCCGCGCCGTCCTCGTCGGCAAAGCGCGCTACACCCCTGCATTCTGGATGACGAGCGGGATGGCGCTGTGTGCGGTTGGAACTGGGGCGTGGTTGGCGGGCGGGAGGGAGGAGATGAGGAGGAGGGCCGGGTAGACGAGAGTGTGGTGGGTGGAAGGGCGTAGATCCCGGGTGTTGTATTCGCATTGCTTGCATCGCATCTACTGCGCGGTTGTGTAGCAAGAACGGGCGAGTCCAACGGTACTTCCGCTGACCCTGGCACTAGCAAGCCCTATTGGCACCATATAGGTGTTGCCTGGAGTCAAGCGTTCACAACGAGATCGGGCGCATAGTCAAGTGGTCTTAAGACGCCAGTCTTCGATAACAGCCTGCGCGCTGTTTCAGAGTCGAACTGGAGATCGTGGGTTCAAATCCCACTGTGCTCGCGATTACACTTTTGCCATTCCTTTGCTTCTCAGCCTTTTTGCTACTGCTCGACTGGCTCGCACTGCTTAGGAACAGAGCAGCCGACTGTCCTTTTGCCCGCATCACGCGGAATCAGTTCGAAGGGGGGCGCCGACTCCGCCCTCTCCCTTTCACACTTCACTTCTCGCTGCCCTCCTCACGCTCACACCGCTTCGCGCGACTCGCTGCCCATGCCAACCTTCCTCCCGCTCGACCTCGTGCTCGCCATCGTCCGCCTCGCCACCGCGCGCGAGGTGCCCGACGAGGACTCGCCCATGCACCATCAGCGAGTCGCCCATCTCTGCCTCGTCTGCAAGGCTTTCTGGGACGTCGTCGAGCCGTTGCTTTGGAAGGCCTTGCAGATCGGACGCATCGAAGAGCTCCATTCCTTCGCTGAGAGGAGCGGGAGGCACCCTCGCCTCCTCGAGCAGGTCGAAGAGTTCCGCGGCGGAGACGGGGGAGCAGGCGCACTATCAGGCAGACGACCAGTCAGACGACCAGTCAGAATAGATGGATGAGGGGGACGAGGCTGCTTCCATCCTGTGCTCTTGCTTGCCGAACCTGCGGGTCTACCGTTCGAAGGCGCTCGGCTCGCATGCGGTGTCGATGGAGGCCTTCGCCATGTTTGAGCGTGAGTTCCTCCCATCCACTGTATGCCCCTGAATCGCTGACAACTAGTCGCTACTTGCAGACCTAACGATCCTCGAGCTGTCCTGTCACAGACTCGCCGACCTCCCGACCGACTTGCAGTTGCCGCTGCTCGAAGCTCTCTCGCTCAGGGAGTGCTTCGTCGCTATGGCAACCTGCCAACGTCTGCTGATGCCGACCTGCACGCCCAAGCTTCGCAAGATGCACCTTGACTGCGTTATAATGCACAGCACAGGTTTCCTGATCGCAACGCCAGACCCTCGTCCCCTCGACTATCTTCAACTTGTCGCCTGGGATCGCCAGTTCTATCCTCCGATATACCTCGGTCTCCATCGCGTGCAGAACATTGTCCATGGCTGGAGCGTGGCGAAGAGAATCCGCAACTTTCCCAGCGCCGCCAGCTTGGGGACGCCGCTTCACCTTCGACTGTACCCGCTTCCCAAGCGCTCCGAGAAACACAGCATACACCTCAACTACGACGACGAGATTGAGGATGCCATCGCTTCCGTGTGCAACATGACCTCGCGAGGCCGCGTCAAGTCGCTCTTCCTCCCTTCCGACTTTGACAACCCCGCCTGGTTCGACCACCGGCGTACACGCGCCCTCTTCTTCTCGCTCTTCGAGGCATGCCGCGACTCCGACACGCCGGTCATCATCTACGACGAGGGCGAGTCGGAGGACGACTTCCTTCCGGCTTTCGACCGCTTCCTCGCCTCGAGCGGCAACACGGACGTCCGTGAACGCCTTCTCCAGGAGAATATCGAGCGCGTGAGGATCTGGCAGGAGTACACGACGGAGCACCAGCTCGAGTATCCGCCAAATCGCTCGTCGTCCGGCGGCGACTCGCGCTTGAACGACTCGTAAATCTTCGCCGCGCTTCCCTCTCTCCCTCTCCGTCTCAAGCACCATCCAAGGCGTTTTACCGACTTTGCCTCTCTCCATCGCTTGCTGACGAGGTGTAGCAGCGCTTTCGAGCTGGAGGATTGACAATTGCAACACTCCGCGCCTCTCCTTTGACTTCCTGCACCGTTTCGCATGCAAAGAGAGAACGAGAGAAGCTTTCGAGAACCGAATAGCCGCCCAGCGAATGAGTCTCCTTCGCCCGCACCGCTTCCTCCTCCTCTTCCTCCTCCACCTCGCTTCTCTCGCTCTCACACGCTCAGACTGCTCGCTCTGCCATGCCAGCCTTCCTCTCACTCGACCTCGTCCTGCTGATCATCCACCGTGTCATCGACCGCGACCTGTCCGACGAGGACTGGCTCGCTTACCGGCGACGACTTGATGGGCTCTGCCTCGTCTGCAAGGACTTTCGGGACGCGGTGCAGCCGGTGTTGTGGAGGACATTGCGTGTTAAGAGGCTAGAGCAGTTTCACCAGGCGGCTGGGAGGGAGGGGAGGAACCGGCACCTCCTCAAGCATGTCCAGGAGATGCGGGCGGGCGACGGTTCGCGAGCAGGTCGGGATGCGCCAGAAGAGCCGGACGAGGCTTCGTTCATCGTGCGGTACTACCTGCCGAACTTGCGGCAGTACTCGTCGACTTGGTTTGGGCGCAAGCAGGTGTCGTTGGAGGGATTCGGGTTGTTTGAGCGTGAGTTGTCGCCTTCTTTCTCCGTGATGCCGAGCTGACACACTGATGTACAGGTCTAACGACCCTGCGACTCTACGGCCACCGACTGAGCGAAGCTCCGCTCGACTTGCGACTTCCGGCGCTCCAGATCCTCTCGCTCGACTCGTGCGACGGTCCCTACGCCTCTTTCCAGCGCCTACTTCTACCTGAAACTACGCCTCGCTTGCAGAAGCTGCACACGAGCCGGCTACGGATGCACATGCCCGCCCTCTCGCCGTTCACGACCGACCTAAGTCGCCTGCGATACGCCCTCGTTACTGGAGCGAATGACGGACTCGACGCGCTCGACTTCCTTGGGCTGGACGAAACGCCGGTCGTCGTCAAGACTTGGCATATCGAAACCGGTCTCGACGACTTCGACCTCTTCTTCCAACTCACTCCGGCATTCCATCTCCAATTGTACGCCTCACCTTGGCGCCGCTTCTTCGGCAGCGACTACACGCAACAGAACGAGGAGCTCGACCGCATCGTCGACGACATGATGCTCCTCGTCTCGCACGGCCGCGTCAAGTCGCTCCTCCTTCCCTCGGATTTCGACGATACGACCTGGTTCACCTGCCGATGGACTCGCGCCGCCTTTTTCGCACTCCTCGAGTCCTGTCACGACTTTGACGTGCCTGTGGTCGTCTACGACGAGTCTGAGCGGAGGACGGACGACTTTTCGCCCGCGTTCGAGCGCTTTTTAGCTTCGAGCGGCGATGCCGACTTTCGAGAAGGGCTGCTTGACAAGAACGCTGAGCGCGTGCGGATCTGGTCGGAGTACACGGCCGAGAAAGGCCTGCAAATCCCGCCCGACCGACCTTAAATCGTTGACAACTCGCGCGATACCGACTTGCAAACCCCTCTCAAACCGGCTCCAACGGATCTGCAGATTGTGCAGGATAAGCATTCCCGCTACGAACGACCTCCAGGCCGATGCATGGAGGGACTGCGGCGAGGGAAATCTGGACCAGGCTGAGAGGGGATCGCAGGAGCAGAAGTCTCGGCGCAACGGACTGGCGACTGCACGTCTGCAATCGCTGTCTCGGACCTCGCTGTGCTTAACGAGGCTCGCGCCATTGCTTGCAGTGGAACGGAGTTCGCAACGCTTTCCTCTCGCCCACGCGCTCGCCGGGTTCGCAGGCTCAGATTCGTCTCGACTCCTCCTTCGCTTCTCTCCTTCTCTCCTTCTCTCCTTCTCTCCGACGCTATGACATCTACAGCGCACTTTGTCTCCTCCGGCCTCACATCAATCGTACTCGCGCCGCCAGCGTCCGCGGACTTCCCGCTCGCTCGCCTCTTTCCCTCCTTCACCTCACTTCATCTCGCTTCACCTGCGACCGGACCGCTCGTATCCATACACACGAACATGCCTGCCACCCTGCCGCTCGAACTCGCCCTCCTTGTGGTCGATTTCGCCCTTGTTCGCGGCAAAGACGAGAAGAAGCTCGAGCAACGCCGACGCTTGAGGCCATTGAGCTACGTCTGCAAGGCCTTCCACAAAGCGGTCAGACCGACTCTGAACACTCGCCCCATCTTCTTCAAGGGCAGGCAGCGCTCCTCGATCAACAAGCTTGAAGAAGTCGCCCGCGCAGGCACTTTCGCCGACGTCTCCGTCGTCTGCGGCATTCCGGACGACCCGTTTGACGTTGTTCGAGCGAACGGCCAAGCCATCAAGACGCTCGTCCACAAGGGAAGGCTCGGGCGAGCTGCACGCCTGTCGACTATACCGCGCGGTACTTTCCGGGTGTGTAGCATTTTCTCTACTCCGTCGAGGTCCGCGCAAATTCCATTCTGACCGAGACTCATGCGTGCAGCCCTCGAGGAATTGAAACTCCTCTTCCTCGTCTGCATCAAGCCTTCTCCTCGTCAAAACACCGATTCTCTCGCCATCAATCAGCTCAGCCTCCTCTCTCCGCTCCCTGCCCGAGTCATTCTCGACTTCCTGCGCCCCGCCTTGACGCCAAACCTGCGCAGCCTCGCGCTGCTCGACGCCCATCGCTTCGAGGAGAATGCGGCCACCCTCCTCCTCGCAGCCGCCGCAAGTTTTTCACGACTCGACTTTGTCCAACTGCACTACGAACGTCCTTCCGACACCAGTCTCTCCGCACTCGGCCAGGTCGTTCCGACACTGGGCTGCGGACCTTACTGCGACACGGAGTACATCCAGCTCACCGGCGTCGATGCGCTATGTGCCGAAGGAGCGAAGATGCGCGTGAGGCAAACCAGGGCCAGTGACTATGTCGAAGACCTTGTCGCGGCCATCGAGAAGGGCGCAGGGCGGAAGGCGCTCTTTCTTCCTTACGGCACGGGCTGCTACATGAAGACCCAACGCCGTCTCGAAGCCGCTATCAAAAAGTATCGGATCAAGCACGTCGGCTACTATTCAGATCGCAAGGACGACCTCTTCGACAGCTCGACATCGGAACCCTTCCGCCGCTACCTCGCGAAGGAAAGGCTCGAAGGACGCATGTGAGGCGGTGAGGGATTCCGGAGGGGGCAGTAGGATACGGACAAACCTGTAAAGCTCGCTTGAACGCTTGGGAACGCTGCTGTCGTTGAGACCGCGAGCAACTTGTCCTCGTCGTTCCGCTGACCTTCGCAACTCGACGAAAGCCTTGCGAGCGCCCGAATATCTGCTTCCGCGGGTTGCAAGCGACTCGACAGCGCTCCTGCAAGCTCATACTCTGGCACTCTCACCCGCCGGACTTACCGGGTCACGACGAGGCCCGACCGTCCTCCCTTGTCCTCCTCCTCCTCACTTCGCCCGCTCTCACACGCTCAGACTGCTCGTTAAGCCATGCCAGCCACTCTCCCGCTCGAACTCGTTCATGCAATTCTCCGCGCCTACATCCAGCGCGACTTCTTCGACGAGGATTGGTCGCCCTACCACCACCGGATTGCACCGCTCTGCCTCGTCTGCAAGGACTTCAAGTACGTCGTTCAGCCTGTCCTCTGGTCGCACTTGCGCCTCAGCAGCTACCAGCAACTCGAGAAGCTCGGCGCGCCTGAGACTGGCACCTCCCACCTCTTCCAGCACGTCGAGGAGTTGGCAGGACTCGACTGCCGGCGCACCGCGCACTTCCGCTTTGAGCAACAAGCCTTTGATATCCTCGGTATGGTCGCACCGAGCTTGCAGCACATCACCTTGCGCACTTTCGGCGGGACTTATGCCTTCGTCCACAAAGTCAGCTCATTTGCAGGTGCGTACAGTGGGACTTTAACGACATTTACTCGCCCACACACTGAGACGCCCTATTACAGCCTAAAGATCCCTCGCCCTGGAGGATTTTGCCCTGTACGACGTTCCGACGTCGGTCCTAGCCAACCTGCAGATCTTATCGCTCGTCCGCGTGAGCGTTTGTGACTGGATCATGGCGAAGCTCCTCCACAAGGATTGCACTCCGCGTCTACGGCGCCTCTACCTCGCAGAACTCCTGGACACCGACGAGCCCGAAGATATGTTTGCCGAGTCCTTCCTTCCGCTCCAAGATCTCGACCTGCGCCGCGTCAAGACTGTCCAGCTCAAACCGCAGAGCGTTGAGCTGCTTCCCTCGGCTTTGTACCACCCGGACGGCCCATTCGACAACAAGGCGGACGTCCTCCTCTCTTGGACGGCGCAAAGCGGCTACCAGCTTTCGGGGCCCTTCGAGCTCCCTCGCTTTTTCCAACTCCACATTTTGCACTGGATGCTCGAAGCCCCGACGTCGCAATTCACCGAGGCGATCAGAAGCGTGCTCGACGTCGTTTGGGGCGAAGAGGTCGAGGTCATCTTCCTTCCCTGAATCGTTCGCCAACGCGCAGCTGTCCCGACCTGGATCCAGCGCGGCCTCCGCACCCTCTTCGACGTGTGCATCGACGCGGGTGTCTCGATCTACTTCTACGACGACAGCTCCGAAGAGTCGTCCCTTCACATGTCGGACGCCTTCCTCCGCTTCATCGACAACCCTTTGATGCCGGACGAGAACCCTCTCAAGGTTGAGTGGGAACGCCGGACGCACGAAGTGCGGCCATGGACGGACGACGGGACGTTGTGGGACTTGGCAAAGGGCTTTGACGAGGAAAGCGAGTCGGGCAAAGAGGATGGGCTGGGCAACGATGACGTCCCGTAGGACGACGGCCTGGGAGTCGTGGAAGATCGAGTAGGCGACGCAGTCGGCTAAGCGAGGAGGTCGAGGATTCTCGGAGGAGCGGGACGAGTTGACGAGGGTGGCGCGAGTCGCGCTACACGGCAGGCATCTTCCGTAGCGAATAGATCATGGACCACTGGACATCGCAGTACAATCCCTCCTCCGGCACAGCTCAGGAGCGAAGATAGCGAATGAGCAGCGCGAGTTGCGAGAAATCTCTGAAACTCGCGCCTAGAACAACCTCCCCAACACGCTCTGCAGCGCTCCCTCTCCGTCCTTCGCGCTCCTCTTCTCCTTCTCACCCAAGTCCACCCTCTCCCTCTGCCTGAACCTCTTCCTCTTGCTCTCCTCGCCGTCCTCCTCGGCGCCACGCTTCTTCGCCTGCTTCCCCCTCGAAGCAGCCTTCTCCTCGATCTTCTTGTTCGTACGCGCGCGCTCGACGGCCGTTAGGTAGGCTTCGTTCTGCGTGCGAGTGGAGGAGAGGTGGAAGCGTAGGAGAGAAGTTTGGGTTGCGCGTTCGAGTGCTGCGATGCGCGCGGGGGAAGCGTCAAGATAAGTACCGATAGAGAGATAGAGGGAGGAGTAGGAGACGCACCGAACTGCTCGCTCAGCTGGTCCCAACGGAACCGGGGCAAGTACTTCATCGTCCAGACATCGTCTTTCCACTCGCGCTTTCCGCCTGTGCAGCCAAAGATCTCAGCGTCCGCGAGCGAGTGAGTGTGCAAGGAAGCGACGCACCGATCGGCTGAGCGTTGAGCATCTCTGCGACGGATCGCGCGACCCGCTTGTCCTCGAACTCGACCCAGCCCTCCTTGAACCGGTGGGACTGGTGCTTCTCCTTCTTCTTGCGGTTGAGACCTGCGTCGCATACCGCCAAATACAATCAGCTGACTGCTCAACCCGAAGTCGGCATAAGCCAAGCGAATCGAGGTGAACCCGCGACGCACCCTTTTCCTTGTTCGCTGGCTCGAGGTACAACCGCCCAACGTCTCCATACCGACTCATCAAGTCCCTCACACTTGCCGGACCCATCCCAGGCGGAAGGCGCGAGAGATAGACCAATCCAGGCGTCTTGGCGCCCTTCTTGAGCGAACGAGGGAGGAGATGTTCCGGCAGGGTTGTGCGGGCGAGGAGATCCCGCTCCGAGAGCTCTTTGTCGTCCGCGTTCTCCTGCGCCATGCTGTCCTCCAGGCCTCCCTGATCCTCATCCGCCTCGTCCACTTCCACCTCGCCCGCGTTGTCTCCTTTGTCGGCCTCGTTCTCTTGCAAAAACGCCGCAAGTCGACTGTCATCGCCCTTCGCGTCCTCCACAGTGTGCCCGTCATCCCTGTCGAGCGTGTCGCGCGATGTCGAAGCCCTTGGAGAAGCGGCTGCTGCACCAGACGAAGCGCGCCTCTTCTTGCCCGCCGACTTTAATGTAGTAGCTGGCATAGTCTGTACGGTCCTCGTGACAGTCCCAGCAGGGTCACAGCGAGCGTGAGAGCGTGTGAGCGAGAGATGGAGATGGACGAGCTTGCTGAGCGAGGCGAGAGAGCGGGTTCGACTCGCTTCAACCCGGTCGACTCGCTTCAACCCGGTCTGCTGCGCTGTTCTCGGCCAGGTGAGCTCTCACTGACTATCCGAAGCTCGTTTGAATTGGCGCTGTGACTACCGGTGCGGCGTAGGGCGGGCGACGCGAGCTGCTCCACCTCCCAGCGGATTCTCATCGCCACGACGACGAAACAGCGCCGCGACGGCTTGCGGGTGGGCTGGGTGGTCTTGAACGGACTGATTTAGATGAGAAATGGGGACCAGAGCTTGAAGCAAGACTTCGGAGACGCTGCCGACGGAGCATGACTGGTCATCAGGTTCGAGGCGGACGAGGGTTGGAGGGTCGTTGTGGGCCGCAGGAACAAACGGCGAGGCTCGCGAGTGACGGGGACATTGTGCACAACCAGTGTCGAGCCTTTGGAGTATCCGGGATCAATGCTGACCTCGTCTTGCTCTCCCTACAGCACCACCCTCTCTCCCCTCTTTCGTCTATCGCCAATACCGCACTTCGCGGTAGGAAGAGCAGTAGGACGACATGGGTGTCCCAGCACTGTGAGTACTAAGCATTCTTGCGCGGAGCACGAAGCCTGCAGGGAGGACGCCTGCGCTTCGTCCTGCATCCCCTTGTATGTGGCTGACTTACCGAACTTGTGCAGCTTCCGCTGGCTGTCGAAGAAGTACCCGAAGCTCGTCACGTCGGTCATCGAGGAGCAGCCCGTCCAGGTTCCCGGACCCGATGGCGAGGTCGAGTTTCTCGTGCGTCTTCCCGTTCTGTCCTGCAACTCTCCCCGTTGACACCCGGTTCTTGCACACAGCCCGTCGACTCGTCGGGACCGAACCCGAACGGCGAAGAATTCGATAATCTGTATCTAGATATGAACGGTATCGTGCATCCTTGTACGCATCCCGAAGGAAAGGTGCACACCCGCTTCCTCTCGTCTTCTGCTAGCGTGACGTGTGCTGACGAGTCTCACTCCGCAGCCCGCACCGAAGACGGAGGAGGACATGATGCGCGAGGTCTTCATCTACACCGACCGGGTCGTCTCGATGGTCCGCCCCCGCAAGCTCCTCATGATGGCCATCGACGGTGTCGCTCCCCGCGCAAAGATGAACCAGCAGCGCTCTCGTCGTTTCCGTTCGGCGCAGGAAGCGAAACAGAAGGAGGAGGATCGACAGAACGCGATCAAGGAGCTTGAGGCGATGGGGAAGGAGGTCAGTGATGAGTATAGGAACGAGAAGGGGTGGGACTCGAATGCGATCACGCCGGGAACGCCGTTCATGGACTTGTTGGCGAAGAGTCTGCGGTACTGGGTGCGGAAGAAGATCAATGAGGACCCCGGATGGGCAGGCGTGCGTTGTCTCGCTTCTTATCCCCTTTCAGCTGTACCCATTGCTGACAGCATCCGCCGACCCAGCTCGAGGTCATCATCTCGGACGCGTCGGTTCCTGGCGAGGGCGAGCACAAGATCATGGACTTCATCCGCCGCCAGCGCGTCTCTCCCGACCACGACCCGAACACGAAGCACGTCATCTACGGTCTCGACGCCGACTTGATCATGCTTTCGCTCGCGACGCACGAGCCGCACTTCAAGGTCCTCCGCGAGGACGTCTTTGCGGATGAGAAGAAGAAGGGGCGTGGGTGTCACCGCTGCGGACAGCCTGGACACCACTCGAGTCAATGTACGGGCGAGGTGAAGAAGCCTGAGGCGGACTTGACGCCCAAGGGCGCGCCAGGCAGCCTCAAGCCGTTCATCTTCCTCGACGTTGCGACACTCCGCGAATACCTCGCCGTCGAGCTCTCCGCCCCGATCCACACCTTCCCCTTCAACCTCGAACGCGCGATTGACGACTGGGTCTTCCTCATCTTCTTCGTCGGAAACGATTTCCTGCCGCACTTGCCTTCGCTCGAGATTCGCGAAGGAGCTATCGACACTCTCATCGGGATCTGGAAGAACAGCCTCGAGCGCATGGGCGGATACTTGACCAACCACGGAAAGGTCGAGCTCAAGCGCGTCCAGATCATCTTCGAGCAGTTGGCGATGCGCGAGGACGAGATCTTCCGCAAGAGGCGTGAAGGTGCGTTTCGCTTAATGCTCCATCCGCGTGTGTCCGCTTGACTGACGCACTACATTTCCGCGTAGCCGAGGAGCGTCAGGACCGCGCCGAGAAGCGAAGAAAGATCGAGCGCGAGCAGCGCGACCAGCACCGGAACGGCGGAGGCGGCGGCAACCACATGCGCTTCCCCGAGCCGACCGCTGCGCCTGAGCAGGACTACGTCGAGGTCAACGCGAACGGTACCGTCGCGGTCACCGCCTCGGGACCTGCTGGACTTCCCGCCAAGCCGCAGTGGGCGGCGGATGCGGCGGCCAAGTCGGAGGAGAAGGAGGCGGACAAGGGCAAGGAGGCGGCGTCGCTTGTCGGGTCGAACAAGTCGATTGTCGCGAACCGGATGGCAATCCGCATGGCCAACCTCTCGGCTGCCGACATGCTCAAGGCCGAACTCGCTGCCGGCTCGTCTTCCTCCGACGCCAAGACCGAGACGCCCGCTGCGGAGGAGGACGACGCCGAGGTGAAGAAGGAGAAAGAGGCAGAGGAGGCGGGCAAGGCGGAGGCGGAGCGCAACTCGGCTGCGGCTGCCAAGCTCAAGGCCGAGATGCTCGCTTCGTCGGAAGACCAGATGGCGGATGAGGCGACCTCCCCTCGCGGCACGAAGCGCGCTGCGCCACCCGACGACGGCGTCGGCTCGCAGGACCCCGATGACGCGCTTGATCCCGAGGTCGACGAGGACGACGAGGAGGACGCCGACGGCGTCAACGCGTTCCTCAAGAGCAGCCTCCTCCCGCCCAAGCCGGCGATGGTCGCTGGTCTCGGTATCGCTGAGCCCCCGCCTCTCAAGATGCTCGGCAACAACGTCGTCGAGCAGGACGACACCGTCAAGTGCGTCTGAAGCACTCACTTCTCCCGGCTGCCGTCACTGACTCTCGCTTCTCGCCCTACAGGCTGTGGGAGCCAGGCTACAAGGAGCGCTACTACCGGTCCAAGTTCGGCGTCGAGCTCAGCGATGTCGAGTTCCGCAAGAAAATCGTCAAGTGCTACGTGGAGGGGCTGTGTTGGGTCCTCCACTACTACTACCAGGGGACCCCCAGCTGGCAGTGGTACTACCCGTACCACTTCAGCCCCTTCGCTAGCGACTTTGTCGATATCGACCAACTCGAGATCGACTTTGAGCTCGGCGCCCCTTTCCGACCCTACGAGCAGCTCATGGGCGTCTTCCCGGCGGCGAGGTGAGTGGTTTGACCTTACACACCTGTGCGAGAAGAGCTGAGCTGACGTCTTTCTCGCAGTCGCATTCACCTCCCCGAGCCTTTCCAACCCCTCATGACCGAGTCGGACTCGCCCATCATCGACTTCTACCCCGAAGAGTTCCACATCGACATGAACGGCAAGAAGATGCTGTGGCAGGGCGTTGCGCTCCTGCCCTTCATCGACGAGAAGCGCCTCCTCGACGCGATGGCCGGCAAGTACCCGCACTTGAGCGACTTTGAGATTCAGCGCAACGAGCGCGGCAAGGACGTCATCCTCGTCGGCAACAAGCACCCGCTGTACGATTACATCGAGGGCTTGTACGGCAAGAAGAAGGCCAAGGAGCCTGTCCCGCTCGTCGCGAAGCGGAGCAAGGGCATCGCCGGCGCCGTTCTTCCCGACGACACCGTTCCCGGCACGACCTTCGACTCGCCCTTGCCGTCGATGCCCGACATTGTCAACGACGAGTCGATCTCGGCCTACTTCTTCTTCCCTCCGCAGACTCAGCCTCACCGATCCGTCCTCCTCCCTGGCGCCAAACTCGAGCGCAGCAACTTGACGCCCTACGACAAGGACCAGGTGCGAAGAGGTGCGGGCGAACGGACGGAGAGCAACGGCTTCCACGCGATGCGGCAGCGGGATCAGGGCGGACCTGGGTTCGCCAAGGTTGACCGCGTTGGTCGAGGGACGCCGCAAGGGCGCGGCGGCTACCAAGGTGGAACAAACTCGTCGTACGGAGGAGGCGGAGGAGGTGGAGGGGGCTACGCGTCGGGATACAACACGCCTGGCGGGTATTCGAGCGGAGCGCAGACGCCGCAGGGGGCCTACGCGGGGTACGGTTACGGTCAAGGTGGTGGAGGAGGCGCGTACGGAGGATACGCAGGCTGTAAGATCTTCCGACTCGCCCCTTGGCGAGACTTGCCGACTGACCTTCTCTTCTTCGCAGACAACGCCGGCGCACGACCACCCGCCGCGTCTTACGGCGGCGCTGCCGGCTACGCTCTTCCAACAGGCTACATCGCCCCTCCGCTGCCATCCGGCTACCGACCGCCCCCGCCACCGCCTGCGCCTTACTACCCTCAGCAGACTCAGCAAGGGCCTGGCGGCGCAAGGTACCCTCAGCAGCCTCCCTCTTACCCTCCGTACAGTCAGTATGGTGGCGCAGGCGGCTACGGCGGATACGGAGGCCAAGGGAGGTACTGATGGCGAGGATGCGCAAGGAGGAGGAGTCGCGTTCGCTCATTTATCGGGTCTTTGACGCATATCGCTCTGTTTGTCCTTCCTCTCTGTACTCGCACTGATGTACTCATTGCTGGCCACGCTCGATCCGGCTCTACCAACCTCGCTGCGAGCCTTGCGTCGACTCGAGAGGAAGAGGAGAACAATGCGGCTTTGCGCTCTACAAGTTCTGCAGGTTTCTTGACAGCCTGTCACTACAATGTGCGTACGCTTGCTGTAAAGCGGTCCTCCTCACAGCCACTCATAGCCGCCTACCAAGCTCCCCTCACCCTCGTCGCCTCAATCTCTCTCACTCCTCCACTTCCGCATCTTCTTCCTCCGTACCCCACTCGTCGTCCTCCTCATCCTCGCCCTCGTCCTCCGAGTAGAAGTCGCCGCCCAAGTCGTCCTCATCGTCGAGATCTCCGATCTCTCCGAAGCTCTTGGCGAAAGTCCAAAGCGTCTCTTCGTGAGTCTTGGGTGACGTTGCCTCGCCCGTCCTCGACCGGCGAGACTCAACGACAGACTCAACGATGAGAGGACTCTCATCCGGCATCGACGGGTCGTTGACGAAGCGGAGGAAGGCGTCCGACATGCGCAAGGACGACTCCTCCGAGCTGTCACTGTAGAAGTAGATCGAGATGCCGGCGTCGATGCATTCGTCGAAGAGAGTGCGGAGGCCTCGCTGGATCCAGGTCGGGACGTTTGCGCGGTTGCGGACGCTCGACGGAAGGAAGATGACCTCGAACTCTTCGCCCCAAACGATGTCGAGCACGCTTCTGATCGCCTCGGTGAACTGCGACGTTGGGGCTTCAAGCATCCAGTGCAAAATGTGGAGCTGGAAAAAGCGAGGGAGCTCGAAGGACCCCGAAAGCTGGTAGCCGCTTTGCGCCGTCCAAGAGAGGAGGACGTCCGACTTGTTGCCGAATGGGCCGTCCGGGTGGTACAAAGCCGAGGGAAGCAGCTCAACGCTCTCCGGTTTGAGCTGGACAGTCTTGACGCGGCGCAGGTCGAGGCCTTGAATTGGAAGACGAGGCTCGGGGAACCAGGAGTCAGGTTCGTTGGCGTCAAAGATATCTGCGAGGTAGAGCCGCCGAAGAGCTGGCGTACAGTCCTCGTGAAGAACGCGCGAGACGCCGTAGGGCGAAGCGCTACTCACGCGGACGAGCGATAAGTCGTACAGGTTGGCGAGGACAAGGGATCTCGAAATGTCGCACAAGAAATAGCTCTCGAGGGCGAGGGACGTTAGGGCTGCGGAGACGCACATCAGCCGGCGTGCAGAAAGCGATCTGACAGATTTCTGCAGCACGCACCCATGCAAAACGCCACCCTCTCCATGTCGAAGACGCTCCCGCCGAAGCTGCGCATTGCAACGCTCCGCACGTTCGGCAGCAGCGACCCGATGAGCTCGTCGACTTGCAGGCCATCGCGGAAATGCCCGTCGCAGTCAGGCCCGAGTCCCGCGAAATCCTCGACGTGCTGGAAGAGGCGCGAGGTGCCAGTCTCAGGCTCGGCGAGCTTTTCGAGTTGGGCGTCGCTGCTGAGGCGCAAACGAGACCATAGGACCCGCTGCACAAGGTCCTTGAAGGCCTTGCAGACGAGGCAGAGCGTCGCGAGGCGATGGTGGTAGGGCGACCAGTCCTCGTAGAAGAAGTCGCGCTGGATGTACGCGCGGACAATGTCGAGGACAGTTTCGAGCGGGAGACTGGCTGGCATGGCTGAGCGGGCAGTCTGAAGCGTGGGTGAGCAAGCGATGTGGTGAGGAGGAGGACAAGGGAGGACGGTCGGACCTCGTCGAGCGCCGGCAAGTCCGGTGGTGAGAGAGCCAGAGTATGAGGTTGCAGGAGCGCTGTAGGGTCGCTGGAAGCCCGCAGAACCAGCTACTCGCGCGCTCGCAAGGCTTTCGTCGACTTGCGAAGGTCAAGCGGGACGAGGAGGACGAGTGGCTCGCGTTCTCGTCGACAGCAGCGTCTCAAGCGTTCAAGCGAGCTTTACAGGTTTCTCCGTATCCTACTGCACCCTCCGGAAGCCCTCGACGCCTCACATGCGCCCCCCGGAGCCTCTCCCTGTCGAGGTAGCGGCGGAACGGTTCCGAA